>NC_090236.1:43152252-43169752 GCF_024489055.1 Chanodichthys erythropterus
TCTATCTATCTATCTATCTATCTATCTCTTCTTATCTATCTCTTCTCATCTATCTCTCTTCTCATCTATCTCTCTTCTCATCTATCTCTCTTCTCATCTATCTATCTATCTATCTATCTATCTATCTATCACTTCTCATCTATCTATCTATCTATCTATCACTTCTCATCTATCTATCTATCTATCTATCACTTCTCATCTATCACTTCTCATCTATCACTTCTCATCTATCACTTCTCATCTATCACTTCTCATCTATCACTTCTCATCTATCACTTCTCATCTATCTCTCTTCTCATCTATCTCTCTTCTCATCTATCTATCTATCTATCTATCTATCTATCTATCTATCTATCTATCTATCTATCTATCTATCTATCTATCTATCTATCTATCTATCTATCTATCTATCTATCTATCTATCTATCTATCTATCTCTTCTCATCTATCTCTCTTCTCATCTATCTATCTCTCTTCTCATCTATCTTTCTTCTCATCTATCTTTTCTCATCTATCTCTCTTCTCATCTGTCTTCTCATCTATCACTTCTCATCTATCTCTCTTCTCATCTATGACTTCTCATCTATGACTTCTCATCTACCTATCAACTTATTCAAATTCATAAACTCTATCCATCTATCTATCTATGATCAACTCTCATAGCAACCACCCAAAACAACCTAGCAACCACCCAGAACACCATGGCAACTGCATAGCAACCACACAAATCACCCTGGCATCATCCTAGCAACCAGCCTGGGTACAATAGCAACCGCATAGCAACACCATGGCAACCACCCCAAGTACCCTAGCAACCGCATAGCAACACCATAGCAACCACCCTGAGTACCCTAGCAACCGCATAGCAACACCATAGCAACCACCCTGAGTACCTTAGCAACCGCATAGCAACGCCCTAGCAACCACCCCGAGTACCCTAACAACCGCTTAGCAACCACCCCGAGTACCCTAGCAACTGCATAGCAACACCCTAGCAACCGCCCCGAGTACCCTAGCAACCGCATAGCAACACCTTAGCAACCGCCCCGAGTACCCTAGCAACTGTTTTGCAAGATCTATATCTCTGCATCAGAACATCGTAAAGACATGGGTGTTGGTTTATATTGTCAAGCAGCCTTTGGAGTATCATCATTGGTAGCTACCAAGCCACTCCCTAGTAACCAAACAGAGTACCCTAGCAACCATTTAGCAAGATCTATATCTCTGCATCAGAACATCGTAGAGACATGGGTGTTGGTTTATATTGTCAAGCAGCCTTTGGAGTATCATCATTGGTAGCTACCAAGCCACTGCCTAGCAACCAAACAGAGTACCCTAGCAACCGTTTTGCAAGATCTATATCTCTGCATCAGAACATCGTAAAGACATGGGGGTTGGTTTATATTGTCAAGCAGCCTTTGGAGTATCATCATTGGTAGCTGCCAAGCCACTCCCTAGCAACCAAACAGAGTACCCTAGCAACAGTTTTGCAGGACCTATATCTCTGCATCAGAACATCGTACAGACATGGTGGTTGGCTTTTTTGACTCATGCTAGCAAATTGGACTTCCAACATGCTACACATGCTAGCAGTGAATAGCTACATGCTAATAGTGATTAGCTTAGGGTTTAAACATGACACAAACTATTAAAAATGTGTTAGCATCATGCTGGTAGCATGCTAATTGTGTTAGCATAATGTTAGTAGCATGCTAATCATGTTAGCATCATGCTAGCAAACATGCTAATCATGTTAACATCTTGTTAAAAACATGCTAGCAACATGGTAATCATGCTAGCATCATGCTACCATTATGCTAATCATGTTAGCATCTTACTGAAAACATGGTAGCAGCATGCTAAGGGTGTTAGCATCATGTTAGCAACATGCTAATCATGTTAGCATCTTGTTAAAAACATCTTAGCACAACGGTAATTATGTTAGCATCATGCTAATCAAGAGTGCCGAGTTTTGCCACTGCAAGCACCATTCACATTTTCTTCAGGAAATGTACATTCTAGTATTGTAATTAATGGTGCTTGCCAAAGGCAAAGCTCCATTCTTATTCTCCTGCATACTTATTATTATTATTCTGCTTCTTCTTCTTCTTCTTCTGGACAAAATTTCTGCGCGCTACTCCTCCCGCAGCTTTTGTCGTAGACCCATGAATGAGGTGTCAAATCGACCGGCTTATTGAGGAGAGGTGTGCTATGACTTTTATAAGCGATCGGGTGTACGATGTTCGTCCAGTGGGCGAAAAATCGGGCGAAAAATCCCATAGACTTAACATTGTGATGATATTTGACGAGTCATAGCTCCTAATGAGGATTTCATAGAAACATGTGGGTTACTACGTTTGAAGGGGCTGACAGGCTCTGTCAGACCATATCTCAAAATGGGGTGTAAGTTGTACCCCTGGGGCGCAAGAGCTGCCCAAAGTTGCCCCATAGACATACTATGGTGAAGCCGTGCCCATGAACCAGGAAGTACTGTGTTTTTCCTACTATGGGAAATTACATAGGGATTTTGTATTGAACATAACTCTGGATTACAATGTCATAGAGACAAGGGGGTGGGCTCATTTTACTCAAACAACCAATCAGTCTCTCAGGATCATTGTGAAACTATCAAGCCACGCCCTAGCAAGCATATAGAGCACCTTAGTAACAAGCTCCATAGACTTCCATTGAAAAAGATCAAATGAATATCTTTGGATAGGAGTGTCATACAAACATGAGGGTGGGCTCATTTGACTCGAGGCAGCAAACCGCCAATCACAAATCACCTTAAAGACATCATAGCCACGCCTTAGCAACCATTTAGAGCACCCTAGCAACCCAAAGCATAGGCAGATATCTTCAAATCTGAATATCATAAAGGCATGGGGGTTGGTTTATATCATTCATACTGGCAAGCAGCCTTTGGTTTATCATTACTGGCAGCTGCCAAGCCACTCCCTAGCAACCAAACAGAGTACCCTAGCAACCGTTTTGCAAGATCTATATCTCTGCATCAGAACATCGTAAAGACATGGGTGTTGGTTTATATTGTCAAGCAGCCTTTGGAGTATCATCATTGGTAGCTGCCAAGCCACTCCCTAGCAACCAAACAGAGTACCCTAGCAACGATTTAGCAAGATCTATATCTCTGCATCAGAGCATCATAGAGACATGGCGGTTGGCTCTTTTGACTCATGCTAGCAAACTGGACTTCCAACATGCTACACATGCTAGCAGTGAATAGCTACATGCTAATAGTGATTAGCTTAGTGTTTAAACATGACACAAACTAGTAAAAATGTGTTAGCATCATGCTGGTAGCATGCTAATTGTGTTAGCATCATGGTAGTAGCATGCTAATCATGTTAGCATCATGCTAAGCAAACATGCTAATCATGTTAGCATCTTGTTAAAAACATGCTAGCAACATGGTAATCATGCTAGCATAATGCTAGCATTATGCTAATCATGTTAGCATGTTGCTAAGCATAATTCTAACTTGATTAGCATCTTTTTAAATTCATTCTAGCAACATGGTAATCTTGTTAGCATCATGCTTAGCATTATGCTAATCATGTTAGCATGTTGCTAGCGTTATGCTAACATGATTAGCATCTTGTTAAAATCATGCTAAGCAACATGGTAATCATGCTTAGCATAATGCTTAGCATTATGCTAATCATGTTAGCATGTTCCTAGCATTATGCTAACATGATTAGCACCTTGTTTAAAACATGTTAGCAGCATGCTAAGGGTGTTAGCATCATGCTAACAACATGCTAATCATGTTAGCATGTTGCTAGCATTATGCTAACATGATTAGCATCTTGTTAAAAACATCCTAGCAGGATGCTACGGGTGTTAGCAACATTCTAGTAAAAAGCTCATCTAGAAAGAAAGTTGCTAGCATTATGCTAACAAGATTATCATCTTGCTGAAAACATCCTGGCAGTATGCTAATGGTGTTAGCATCATGCTAGCATCATGCTAATCAAGAGTGCCGAATTTTGCCACTGCAAGCACCATTCACATTTTCTTCAGGAAATGTACATTCTAGTATTGTAATTACTATTCACCTGAACAAAACTTTGGCGCGTAACTCGTCCCACACCGTTTGTCGTAGACCCATGAATGAGGTGTCAAATCGACCAGCTTATTGAGGAGAGGTGTGCTATGACTTTTCTAAGCGATCGGGTGTACGATGTTCGCACAGCGTACGAAAAAACGGCTGAAAAAACTCCCATAGACTTAACATGGGGACCAAATCTGTGAGATCATATCTTTGGTTTAAAAGGTCATAGAGACTTAGGGCTGGGCTCTTTTGACTCGGCCTATCAAGCAGCTAATAAGTCGTTCATAGCCACGCCCTAGCAACCAATTACAGCCCCCTAGCAACCGGGTACCGAATTTTGCCACTGCAAGCACCATTCACATTTTCTTCAGGAAATGTACATTCTAGTATTGTAATTACTATTCACCTGAACAAAACTTTGGCGCGTAACTCGTCCCGCACCTTTTGTCGTAGACCCACAAATGAGGTGTCAAATCGACCGGCTTATTGAGGAGAAGTGTGCTATGACTTTTCTAAGCGATCGGGTGTACGATGTTCAGACAGTGTACGAAAAAATGGCTGAAAATACTCCCATAGACTTAACATTGGGACAAAATCTAAGATATCATATCTTTGGATCAGAAGATTTTAGAGACTTGGGGCTGGGCTCTTTTTACTCGACCTATCAAGCAGCCAATAAGTAGTTCATAGCCACACCCTAGCAACCAATTACAGCACCCTAGCAACCGGTGCCGAATTTTGCATTGGGGTCCAAATCTGTGAGATCATATCTTTGGATCAGAAGTTCGTAGAGACTTGGGGCTGGGCTCTTTTGATTCGGCCTATCAAGCAACCAATAACTAGTGACTTTATAGCCATGCCCTAGTAACCGATTACAGCACCCTAGCAACCGGGTTCCGAATTTTGCCACTGCAAGCACCATTCACATTTTCTTCAGGAAATGTACATTCTAGTTCTTCTTCTTCTTCTTCTGGACACAATTTCTGCGCGCTACTCCTCCCGCAGTTTTTGTCATAGACCCATGAATGAGGTGTCAAATCGACCGGCTCATTGAGGACAGGTGTGCTATGACTTTTATAAGCGATCGGGTGTACGATGTTCGTCCGGCGGGCGAAAAAGTAGCGAAAAAAATCCCATAGACTTTGCATTGGGACAAACTTTGATGAGTAATAGCTCCTAACGAGAATTTCATAGAAACATGTGGGTTACCACGTTTGAAGAGCCTGATAGGCTCTCTAAGACCATACCTCAAAATGGGGTGTAAGTTGTACCCCTGGGGCGCAAGAGCTGCCCAAAGTTGCCCCATAGACATACTATGGTGAAGCTGTGCCCATGAACCAGGAAGTACTGTGTTTTTCCTACTATGGGAAATTACATAGGGATTTTGTATTGAACATAACTCTGGATCACAATGTCTTAAAGACAAGGGGGTGGGCTCATTTTACTCAGGCAACCAATCAGTGTCTCAGGTTCATTGTGAAGCTATCAAGCCACGCCCTAGCAACCATATAGAGCACCATAGCAACAAGTTCCATAGACTTCCATTGAAAAAGATCAAATGAATATCTTTGGATAGGAGTGTCATAGAAACATGAGGGTGGGCTCATTTGACTCGGGGCAGCAAACGGCCAATCACGAATCACCTTAAACACTTCATAGCCACGTCCTAGCAACCATTTAGAGCACCCTAGCAACCCAAAGCAAAGAGGGATATCTTCAAATCTGAATATCATAGAGGCATGGGGGTTGGTTTATATCATTCATACTGGCAAGCAGCCTTTGGTTTATCATTACTGGCAGCTGCCAAGCCACTGCCTAGCAACCAAACAGAATACCCTAGCAACCGTTTTGCAAGATCTATATCTCTGCATCAGAGCATCATAGAGACATGGCGGTTGGCTCTGTTGACTCATGCTAGCAAACTGGACTTCCAACATGCTACACATGCTTTCAGTGAATAGCTACATGCTAATAGTGATTAGCTTAGGGTTTAAACATGACACAAACTAGTAAAAATGTGTTAGCAGAATGCTGGTAACATGCTAATTGTGTTAGCATCATGCTAGTAGCATGCTAATCATGTTAGCATCATGCTAGCAAACATGTTAAAATGTTAGCATCTTGTTAAAAACATGCTAACAACATGGTAATCATGCTAGCATCATGCTAGCATTATGCTAATCATGTTAGCATGTTGCTAGCATTATGCTAACAAGATTAGCATCTTTCTAAAAACATGCTAGCAGCATGTTAAGGGTGTTAGCATTATGCTAACATGATTAGCATCTTTCTAAAAACATGTTAGCAGCATGCTAAGGGTGTTAGCATAATGCTAGCAACATGCTAATCATGTTAGCCTCTTTTGCTAAAAACATCCTAGCTGGACGGTAATTATGTTAGCATAATGCTAATCAAGAGTGCCGAGTTTTGCCACTGCAAGCACCATTCACATTTTCTTCAGGAAATGTACATTCTAGTTAATGGTGCTTGCCAAAGGCAAAGCTCCATTCTTATTCTTCTGCATACTTATTATTCTTCTTCTTCTTCTTCTGGACACAATTTCTGCGCGCTACTCCTCCCGCAGTTTTTGTCATAGACCCATGAATGAGGTGTCAAATCGACCGGCTCATTGAGGACAGGTGTGCTATGACTTTTATAAGCGATCGGACCAACGATTTTCGCACAGCGGTCGAAAAAGCGGCCAAAAAAGTCCCATTGACTTACATTGAAAAATTCAAATTCACGAACATTCCGTCTCTCTCAACTGTCACTTTCTCACACACACTCACACATGCAGGCCCTTAAAAGCCTTTCTCTCTCAGACACAGACACTCATTTTCTTCCACTTTTATTTCTGCGCGCTACTCCTCCCGCAGTGTTTGTCCTAGACCCATGAATGAGGTGTCAAATCGACCGGCTCATTGAGGAGATATGTGTTATGATTTTTATAAGCGATCGGACCAACGACGTTCGCACAGGGGGGCGAAAAAGCGGCCAAAAAGTCCCATTGACTTTCAATGGCGGAATCTTCAGAAATTTGAATTTCAACTGTCACTTTCTCACACACACTCACACACGCAGGCCCTTAGAAGCCTTTCTCTCTCAGACACAGACACTCATTTTCTTCCACTTTTATTTCTGTGCGCTACTCCTTCCGCAGCGTTTGTCCTAGACCCATGAATGAGGTGTCAAATCGATCGGCTCATTGAGGAGAGCTGTGCTATGACTTTTATAAGCGATCGGGTGTACGATGTTCGTCAGGCGGGCGAAAAAGTAGCGAAAAATCCCATAGACTTTGCATTGCGACAAACTTTGACGAGTCATTGTTCCGAGCGAGAATTTCGTAGAAACATGTGGGTTACCACGTTTGAAGAGGCTGGCAAGCTCTGTCAGCCCATACCTCAATATGGGGTGTAAGTTGTACCCCTGGGGCGCAAGAGCTGCCCAAAATTGCCCCATAGACATACTATGGTGAAGCCGTGCCCATGAACCAGGAAGTACTGTGTTTTTCCTACTATGGGAAATTACATAGGGATTTTGTATTGAACATAACTCTGGATTGCAGTGTCATAGAGACAAGGGGGTGGGCTCATTTTACTCAGGCAACCAATCAGTCTCTCCGGATCATTGTGAAGCTATCAAGCCACGCCCTAGCAACCATATAGAGCACCTTAGTAACATGCTCCATAGACTTCCATTGAAAAAGATCAAAGGAATATCTTTGGATAGGAGTGTCGTACAAACATGAGGGTGGGCTCATTTGACTCGAGGCAGCAAACTGCCAATCACAAATCACCTTAAAGACATCATAGCCACGCCTTAGCAACCATTTAGAGCACCCTAGCAACCCAAAGCATAGGCAGATATCTTCAAATCTGAATATCATAGAGGCATAGGGGTTGGTTTATAGCATTCATACTGGCAAGCAGCCTTTGGTTTATCATTACTGGCAGCTGCCAAGCCACTCCCTAGCAACCAAACAGAGTACCTTAGCAACCGTTTAGCAAAATATCTATATCTCTGCATCAGAGCATCATAGAGACATGGCGGTTGGCTCTTTTGACTCATGCTAGCAAACTGGACTTCCAACATGCTACACATGCTAGCAGTTAATAGCTACATGCTAATAGTGATTAGCTAAGTGCTAAAGTGGGCAGAGAACACGCCAGGAACTCTATAGAAACTCCACAGTAACTATCTGTGACAACTACCAACCACCTAGCAACACCCTAGCAACCACCCAGGTTACCATAGCAACCGCCTAGCAACCACCCAGAACACCATAGCAACCGCCTAGCAACACCTTAGCAACCACCCCAAGTACCTTAGCAACCGCCTAGCAACCGAGTGTCGAATTTTGCCACTGCAAGCACCATTCACATTTTCTTCAGGAAATGTACATTCTAGTATTGTAATTACTATTCACCTGAACAAAACTTTGGCGCATAACTCGTCCCGCACCGTTTGTCGTAGACCCATGAATGAGGTGTCAAATCGACCAGCTTATTGAGGAGAGGTGTGCTATGACTTTTCTAAGTGATCGGGTGTACGCTGTTCGCACAGCATACGAAAAAAATGGCTGAAAAAACTCCCATAGACTTAACATGGGTGTCAAATCTGTGAGATCATATCTTTAGTTTAGAAGTTCGTAGAGACTTGGGGCTGGGCTCTTTTGATTCGGCCAGCCAATAAGTAGTGACACAGCAACTTCATATCCACGTCCTAGCAACCAATTACAGCACCCTAGAAACCGGTGCCGAATTTTGCCACTGCAAGCACCATTCACATTTTCTTCAGGAAATGTACATTCTAGTTATTATTATTCTTCCACACGTTTCGTCTGCGCGTAACTAGTCCTGCACCGTTTGTCGTAGACCCACAAATGAGGTGTCAAATCGACCGGCTTATTGAGGAGTGGTGTGCTATGACTTTTATAAGCGATCGGACCAACGATGTTCGCACAGGGGGGCAAAAAAGCGGCCAAAAAAGTCCCATTGACTTTCAATGGCGGAATCTTCAGAAATTTGAATTTCAACTGTCACTTTCTCACACACACTCACACACGCAGGCCCTTAGAAGCCTTTCTCTCTCAGACACAGACACTCATTTTCTTCCACTTTTATTTCTGCGCGCTACTCCTCCCGCAGCGATTGTCCTAGACCCATGAATGAGGTGTCAAATCGATTGGCTCATTGAGGAGAGGTGTGCTATGACTTTTATAAGCGATCGGGTGTACGATGTTCGTCAGGCGGGCGAAAAAGTAGCGAAAAAAATCCCATAGACTTTGACGAGTCATTGTTCCGAGCGAGAATTTCGTAGAAACATGTGGGTTACCACGTTTGAAGAGGCTGGCAAGCTCTGTCAGCCCATACCTCAATATGGGGTGTAAGTTGTACCCCTGGGGCGCAAGAGCTGCCCAAAATTGCCCCATAGACATACTATGGTGAAGCCGTGCCCATGAACCAGGAAGTACTGTGTTTTTCCTACTATGGGAAATTACATAGGGATTTTGTATTGAACATAACTCTGGATTGCAGTGTCATAGAGACAAGGGGGTGGGCTCATTTTACTCAGGCAACCAATCAGTCTCTCCGGATCATTGTGAAGCTATCAAGCCACGCCCTAGCAACCATATAGAGCACCTTAGTAACATGCTCCATAGACTTCCATTGAAAAAGATAAAAGGAATATCTTTGGATAGGAGTGTCGTACAAACATGAGGGTGGGCTCATTTGACTCGAGGCAGCAAACTGCCAATCACAAATCACCTTAAAGACATCATAGCCACGCCTTAGCAACCATTTAGAGCACCCTAGCAACCCAAAGCATAGGCAGATATCTTCAAATCTGAATATCATAGAGGCATAGGGGTTGGTTTATAGCATTCATACTGGCAAGCAGACTTTGGTTTATCATTACTGGCAGCTGCCAAGCCACTCCCTAGCAACCAAACAGAGTACCTTAGCAACCATTTAGCAATATCTATATCTCTGCATCAGAGCATCATAGAGACATGGCGGTTGGCTCTTTTGACTCATGCTAGCAAACTGGACTTCCAACATGCTACACATGCTAGCAGTTAATAGCTACATGCTAATAGTGATTAGCTAAGTGCTAAAATGGGCTGAGAACACGCCAGGAACTCTATAGAAACTCCACAGTAACTATCTGTGACAACTACCAACCACCTAGCAACCACCCAGGTTACCATAGCAACCGCCTAGCAACCACCCAGAACACCAGAGCAACCGCCTAGCAACACCTTAGCAACCACCCCAAGTACCTTAGCAACCGCCTAGCAACCGAGTGTCGAATTTTGCCACTGCAAGCACCATTCACATTTTCTTCAGGAAATGTACATTCTAGTATTGTAATTACTATTCACCTGAACAAAACTTTGGCGCGTAACTCGTCCCGCACCGTTTGTCGTAGACCCACGAATGAGGTGTCAAATCGACCGGCTTATTGAGGAGAGGTGTGCTATGACTTTTCTAAGCAATCGGGTGTACGATGTTCGCACAGCGTACGAAATAACGGCTGAAAAAACTCCCATAGACTTAACATGGGGGCCAAATCTGTGAGATCATATCTTTGGTTTAGAAGGTCATAGAGACTTGGGGCTGGGCTCTTTTGACTCGGCCTATCACGCCGCCAATAAGTAGTGACTTCATAGCCACACCCTAGCAACCAATTACAGCACCCTAGCAACCGGTGCCGAATTTTGCCACTGCAAGCACCATTCACATTTTCTTCAGGAAATGTACATTCTAGTTATTATTAATGGTGCTTGCCATAGGCAAAGCTCCATTCTTATTATTGCTCATACTTATTATTATAATTATTTTTCTGGACAAAAGTTTGGCGCGCTACTCCTCCCACAGTTTTTGTCCTAGACCAATGAATCAGGTGTCAAATCGACCGGCTTATTGAGGAGACCTGTGCTATGACTTTTATAAGCGATCGGGTGTACGATGTTCGTCCAGCGGGCGAAAAAGTAGCGAAAAAAATCCCATAGACTTTGCATTGCGACAAATTTTGACGAGTTATTGCTCCGAGTGAGAATTTCGTAGAAACATGTGGGTTACCACGTTTGAAGAGGCTAGCAAGCTCTGTCAGGCCATACCTCAAAACTGGGTGTAAGTTGTACCCCTGGGGCGCAAGAGCTGCCCAAAGTTGCCCCATAGACATACTATGGTGAAGCCGTGCCCATGAACCAGGAAGTACTGTGTTTTTCCTACTATGGGAAATTACATAGGGATTTTGTATTGAACATAACTCTGGATCACAATGTCTTAGAGACAAGGGGGTGGGCTCATTTTACTCAGGCAACCAATCAGTCTCTCAGGATCATTGTGAAGCTATCAAGCCACGCCCTAGCAACCATATAGAGCACCATAGCAACAAGTTCCATAGACTTCCATTGAAAAAGATCAAATGAATATCTTTGGATAGGAGTGTCATAGAAACATGAGGGTGGGCTCATTTGACTCGGGGCAGCAAACGGCCAATCACGAATCACCTTCAACACTTCATAGCCACGCCCTAGCAACCATTTAGAGCACCCTAGCAACCCAAAGCATAGAGGGGATATCTTCAAATCTGAATATCATACAGGCATGGGGGTTGGTTTATATCATTCATACTGGCAAGCAGCCTTTGATGTATCATCATTGGCAGCTGCCAAGCCACTCCCTAGCAACCAAACAGAGTACCCTAGCAACTGTTTAGCAAGACCTATATCTCTGCATCAGAGCATCATAGAGACATGGCAGTTGGCTCTTTTGACTCATGCTAGCAATCTGGACTTCCAACATGATACACATGCTAGCAGTGAATAGCTACATGCTAATAGTGATTAGCTTAGGGTTTAAACATGACACAAACTAGTGAAAATGTGTTAGCATGATGATAGTAGCATGCTAATCATGTTAGCAAACATGCTAATCATGTTAGCATGTTGTTAACATTATGCTAACATGGTTAGCATCTTGCTAAAAACATGTTAACAGTATGCTACGGGTGTTAACATCATGGTGGCAACATGCTAATCATGTTAGCATGTTGCTTAAGATTATGCTAACATGATTAGCATCTTGGTAAACACATCCTAGCAATATGCTAAGGGTGTTAGCATCATGCTACCATCATGCTAATCAAGAGTGCCGAGTTTTGCCACTGCAAGCACCATTCACATTTTCTTCAGGAAATGTACATTCTAGTTAATGGTGCTTGCCAAAGGCAAAGCTCCATTCTTATTCTCCTGCATACTTATTATTAATGGTGCTTGCCAAAGGCAAAGCTCCATTCTTATTCTCCTGCATACTTATTATTATTATTATTATTATTATTATTATTATTATTATTCCACACAAAATTTTGGCGCGCTACTCCTCCCGCAGCTTTTGTCCTAGACCCATGAATGAGGTGTCAAATCGACCGGCTTATTGAGGAGAGGTGTGCTATGACTTTTATAAGCGATCGGGTGTACGATGTTCGTCCGACGGGCGAAAAATCGGGCGAAAAATCCCATAGACTTAACATTGGGACGAACTTTGACAAGTCATAACTCTGGATCACAATGTCATAGAGACAAGGGGGTGGGCTCATTTTACTCAGGCAACCAATCAGTCTATCAAGATAATTTTAAAGCTATCAAGCCAGGCCCTAGCAACCATAGAGAGTACCTTAGCAACAAGTTCCATAGACTTCCATTGAAAAAGATCAAAGGAATATCTTTGGATAGGAGTGTCATAGAAACATGAGGGTGGGCTCATTTGACTCGGGGCAGCAAGCGGCCAATCACGAATCACCTTCAAGATATCATAGCCACGCCCTAGCAACTATTTAGAGCACCCTAGCAACTCAAAGCATAGAGGGGATATCTTCAAATCTGAACATCATAGAGGAATGGGGGTTGGTTTATATCATTCATACTGGCAAGCAGCCTTTGGTTTATCATTACTGGCAGCTGCCAAGCCACTCCCTAGCAACCAAACAGAGTACCCTAGCAACCGTTTTGCAAGATCTATATCTCTGCATCAGAACATCGTAGAGACATGGGTGTTGGTTTATATTGTCAAGCAGCCTTTGGAGTATCATCATTGGTAGCTACCAAGCCACTCCCTAGCAACCAAACAGAGTACCCTAGCAACCGTTTTGAAACACCTATATTTCTGCATCAGAACATTATAGAGACATGGCGGTTGGCTCTTTTGACTCATGCTAGCAAACTGGACTTCCACCATGCTACACATGCTAGCAGTGAATAGCTACATGCTAATAGTGATTAGCTTAAGGTTTAAACATGACACAAACTAGTAAAAATGTGTTAGAATAATGCTAGTGGCATGTTAATTGTGTTAGCATGATGATAGTAGAATGCTAATCATGTTACCATCATGTTAGCAAACATGCTAATCATGTTAGCATCTTGTTAAATACATGCTAACAACATGGTAATCATGCTAGCATCATGCTAGCATTATGCTAATGATGTTAGCATTTTGCTAACATTATGCTAACATGATTAGCATCTTGTTAAAATCATGCTAACAACATGGTAATCATGCTAGCATCATGCTAGCATTATGCTAATCGTGTTAGCATGTTTGCTAGCATTATGCTAACATGATTAGCATCTTGTTTAAAACATGCTAGCAGCATGCTAAGGGTGTTAGCATAATGCAAGCAACATGCTAATCATGTTAGCATGTTGTTAACATAATGCTAACATGATTAGCATTTGGTTAAAATAATGCTTTGAGCATGGTAATCATGCTTGCTTCATGCTTGAATTTTGCTTATCTTGTTAGCATGTTGCTTAGCATTATGCTAACATGACTAGCATTTTGTTTAAAACATGCTTTAAAGCATGCTTAGGGTGTTAGCATCATGCAAGCAACATGCTAATCATGTTAGCATCTTGTTAAAAACATGCTAAAGAAATGGTAATCATGCTAAGCATCATGTTACCATTATGCTAATCATGTTAGCATGTTGCTTAGCATTATGCTAACATGATTAGCATCTTGTTAAAATCATGGTAGCAACATGGTAATCATGCTAGCATCATGCTAGCATTATGCTAATCATGTTAGCATGTTTTGCTAGCATTATGCTAACATGATTAGAATCTTGCTAAAAACATGCTGGCATCATGCTATGGGTGTTAGCATCATGCTAGCAACATGCTAATCTGTTAGCATCTTGCTAAAAACATCCTAGCAGGACGGTAATTATGTTAGCATCATGCTAATCAAGAGTGCTGAGTTTTGCCACTGCAAGCACCATTCACATTTTCTTCAGGAAATGTACATTCTAGTATTGTAATTACTATTCACCTGAACAAAACTTTGGCGCGTAACTCGTCCCGCACCGTTTGTCGTAGACCCACAAATGAGGTGTCAAATCGACCGGTTTATTGAGGAGAGGTGTGCTATGACTTTTCTAAGCGATCGGGTGTACGATGTTCGCACAGCGTGCGAAAAAAACGGCTGAAAAAACTCCCATAGACTTAACATTGGGTCAAAATCTGTGAGATCATATCTTTGGATCAGAAGGTCATAGAGACTTGGGGCTGGGCTCTTTTGATTCGCCAGCCAAAAAGTAGTGACACAGCAACTTCATAGCCACGCCCTAGCAACCAATTACAGCACCCTAGCAACCAAGGGGCCGAATTTTGCCACTGCAAGCACCATTCACATTTTCTTCAGGAAATGTACATTCTAGTTAATGGTGCTTGCCAAAGGCAAAGCTCCATTCTTATTCTTCTGCATACTTATTATTCTTCTTCTTCTTCTTCTGGACACAATTTCTGCGCGCTACTCCTCCCGCAGTTTTTGTCATAGACCCATGAATGAGGTGTCAAATCGACCGGCTCATTGAGGACAGGTGTGCTATGACTTTTATAAGCGATCGGGTGTACGATGTTCGTCCGGCGGGCGAAAAAGTAGCGAAAAAAATCCCATAGACTTTGCATTGGGACAAACTTTGATGAGTAATAGCTCCTAACGAGAGTTTCATAGAAACATGTGGGTTACCACGTTTGAAGAGCCTGATAGGCTCTCTCAGACCATACCTCAAAATGGGGTGTAAGTTGTACCCCTGGGGCGCAAGAGCTGCCCAAAGTTGCCCCATAGACATACTATGGTGAAGCCGTGCCCATGAACCAGGAAGTACTGTGTTTTTCCTACTATGGGAAATTACATAGGGATTTTGTATTGAACATAACTCTGAATCACAATGTCATAGAGACAAGGGGGTGGGCTCATTTTACTCAGGCAACCAATCAGTCTCTCAGGATCATTGTAAAGCTATCAAGCCACGCCCTAGCAACCATATAGAGAACCATAGCAACAAGTTCCATAGACTTCCATTGAAAAAGATCAAAGGAATATCTTTGGATAGGAGTGTCATAGAAACATGAGGGTGGGCTCATTTGACTCGAGGCAGCAAACCGCCAATCACAAATCACCTTAAAGACATCATAGCCACGCCTTAGCAACCATATAGAGCACCCTAGCAACCCAAAGCATAGGCAGATATCTTCAAATCTGAATATCATAGAGGCATGGGGGTTGGTTTATATCATTCATACTGGCAAGCAGCCTTTGGTGTATCATCATTGGTAGCTGCCAAGCCACTCCTTAGCAACCAAACAGAGTACCCTAGCAACCATTTTGCAAGATCTATATCTCTGCGTCAGAACATCGTACAGACATGGGGGTTGGTTTATATTGTCAAGCAGCCTTTGGAGTATCATCATTGGCAGCTGCCAAGCCACTCCCTAGCAACCAAACAGAGTACCCTAGCAACCGTTTTGAAACACCTATATTTCTGCATCAGAACATTATAGAGACATGGCGGTTGGCTCTTTTGACTCATGCTAGCAAACTGGACTTCCACCATGCTACACATGCTAGCAGTGAATAGCTACATGCTAATAGTGAGTAGCTTAAGGTTTAAACATGACACAAACTAGTAAAAATGTGTTAGAATAATGCTAGTGGCATGCTAATTGTGTTAGCATGATGCTAGTAGCATGATAATCATGTTAGCATCATGTTAGCAAACATGCTAATCATGTTAGCATCTTGTTAAATACATGCTAACAACATGGTAATCATGCTAGCATCATGCTAGCATTATGCTAATGATGTTAGCATGTTGCTTAGCATTATGCTAACATGATTAGCATCTTGTTAAAATCATGCTAAGCAACATGGTAATCATGCTAGCATCATGCTTAGATTATGCTAATCATGTTAGCATGTTTGCTAGATTATGCTAACATGATTAGCATCTTGTTTAAAACATGCTAACAGCATGCTAAGGGTGTTAGCATCATGCTAAGAACATGCTAATCATGTTAGCATGTTGTTAACATAATGCTAACATGATTAGCATCTTGTTAAAATAATGCTAGCAACATGGTAATCATGCTAGCATCATGCTAGTATTATGCTAATCATATTAGCATTTTGCTAGCATTATGCTAACATGACTAGCATTTTGTTTAAAACATGCTAGCAGCATGCTTAGGGTGTTAGCATCATGCTAGCAACATGCAAATCATGTTAGCATTTTGCTAAAAACATCCTAGCAGGACGGTAATTATGTTAGCATCATGCTAATCAAGAGTGCCGAGTTTTGCCACTGCAAGCACCATTCACATTTTCTTCAGGAAATGTACATTCTAGTATTGTAATTACTATTCACCTGAACAAAACTTTGGCGCGTAACTCGTCCTGCACCGTTTGTCATAGACCCACAAATGAGGTGTCAAATCGACCGGCTTATTGAGGAGAGGTGTGCTATGACTTTTCTAAGCGATTGGGTGTACGATGTTCGCACAGCGTACGAAAAAATCGGCTGAAAAAACTCCCATAGACTTAACATTGGGTCAAAATCTGTGATATCATATCTTTGGATCAGAAGGTCATAGAGACTTGGGGCTGGGCTCTTTTGATTCGGCCAGCCAATAAGTAGTGACACAGCAACTTCATAGCCACGCCCTAGCAACTAATTACAGCACCCTAGCAACCGGGGCCGAATTTTGCCACTGCAAGCACCATTCACATTTTCTTCAGGAAATGTACATTCTAGTATTGTAATTACTATTCACCTGAACAAAACTTTGGCGCGTAACTCGTCCCGCACCGTTTGTCGTAGACCCACAAATGAGGTGTCAAATCGACCGGCTTATTGAGGAGAGGTGTGCTATGACTTTTCTAAGCGATCGGGTGTACGATGTTCGCACAGCGTACGAAAAAAATGGCTGAAAAAACTCCCATAGACTTAACATTGGGTCAAAATCTGTGAGATCATATCTTTGGATCAGAAGGTCATAGAGACTTGGGGCTGGGCTCTTTTGATTCGTCCAGCCAATAAGTAGTGGCACAGCAACTTCATAGCCACGCCCTAGCAACC
>NC_090236.1:43174752-43219752 GCF_024489055.1 Chanodichthys erythropterus
TATGCTAACATGATTAACATCTTGTTAAAATCATGCTAGCAACATGGTTATCATGCTAGCATCATGCTAGCATTATGCTAATCATGTTAGCATGTTGCTAGCATTATGTTAACATGATTAGCATCTTTTTAAAATAATGCTAGCAACATGGTAATCATGCTAGCATCATGCTAGCATTATGCTAATCATGTTAGCATGTTGCTAGCATTATGCTAACATGATTAGCACCTTGTTTAAAACATGTTAGCAGCATGCTGAAGGTGTTAACATCATGTTAGCAACATGCTAATC
Source organism: Chanodichthys erythropterus (assembly GCF_024489055.1). Taxonomy (NCBI): domain Eukaryota; kingdom Metazoa; phylum Chordata; class Actinopteri; order Cypriniformes; family Xenocyprididae; genus Chanodichthys; species Chanodichthys erythropterus. Next base: position 43,175,044 of record NC_090236.1, read on the forward strand.
ATGTTAGCATCTTGATAAAAACATCCTAGCAGGACCGTAATTATGTTAGCATCATGCTAATCAAGAGTGCCAAATTTTGCCACTGCAAGCACCATTCACATTTTCTTCAGGAAATGTACATTCTAGTATTGTAATTACTATTCACCTGAACAAAACTTTGGCGCGTAACTCGTCTCGCAGTTTTTGACGTAGATCCACGAATGAGGTGTCAAATCGACCGGCTTATTGAGGAGAGGTGTGCTATGACTTTTCTAAGCAATCAGGTGTACGATGTTCGCACAGCGTACGAAAAAACGGCTGAAAAAACTTCCATAGACTTAACATGGGGGCCAAATCTGTGAGATCATATCTTTGGTTTAGAAGGTCATAGAGACTTGGGGCTGGGCTCTTTTGACTCGGCCTATCAAGCCGCCAATAGGTAGTTCATAGCCACGCCCTAGCAACCAATTACAGCACCCTAGCAACCGAGTCCGGTGTTTTGCCACTGCAAGCACCATTCACATTTTCTTCAGGAAATGTACATTCTAGTTAATGGTGCTTGCCAAAGGCAAAGCTCCATTCTTATTCTTCTGCATACTTATTATTCTTCTTCTTCTTCTTCTGGACACAATTTCTGCGCGCTACTCCTCCCGCAGTTTTTGTCATAGACCCATGAATGAGGTGTCAAATCGACCGGCTCATTGAGGACAGGTGTGCTATGACTTTTATAAGCGATCGGGTGTACGATGTTCGTCCGGCGGGCGAAAAAGTAGCGAAAAAAATCCCATAGACTTTGCATTGGGACAAACTTTGATGAGTAATAGCTCCTAACGAGAATTTCATAGAAACATGTGGGTTACCACGTTTGAAGAGCCTGATAGGCTCTCTCAGACCATACCTCAAAATGGGGTGTAAGTTGTACCCCTGGGGCGCAAGAGCTGCCCAAAGTTGCCCCATAGACATACTATGGTGAAGCCGTGCCCATGAACCAGGAAGTACTGTGTTTTTCCTACTATGGGAAATTACATAGGGATTTTGTATTGAACATAACTCTGGATCACAATGTCATAGAGACAAGGGGGTGGGCCCATTTTACTCAGGCAACCAATCAGTCTCTCAGGATCATTGTGAAGCTATCAAGCCACGCCCTAGCAACCATATAGAGCACCATAGCAACAAGTTCCATTGACTTCCATTGAAAAAGGTCAAATGAATATCTTTGGATAGAAGTGTCGTACAAACAAGAGGGTGGGCTCATTTGACTGGAGGCAGCAAACCGCCAATCACAAATCACCTTAAAGACATCATAGCCACGCCTTAGCAACCATTTAAAGCACCCTAGCAACCCAAAGCATAGGCAGATATCTTCAAATCTGAATATCATAGAGGCATGGGGGTTGGTTTATATCATTTATACTGGCAAGCAGCCTTTGGTTTATCATTACTAGCAGCTGCCAAGCCACTCCCTAGCAACCAAACAGAGTACCCTAGCAACCGTTTTGCAAGATCTATATCTCTGCATCAGAACATCATAAAGACATGGGGGTTGGTTTATATTGTCAAGCAGCCTTTGGAGTATCATCATTGGTAGCTGCCAAGCCACTCCTTAGCAACCAAACAGAGTACCCTAGCAACCGTTTAGCAAGATCTATATCTCTGCATCAGAGCATCATAGAGACATGGCGGTTGGCTCTTTTGACTCATGCTAGCAAACTGAACTTCCAACATGCTACACATGCTAGCAGTGAATAGCTACATGCTAATAGTGATTAGCTTAGGGTTTAAACATGACACAAACTAGTAAAAATGTGTTACATCATGCTGGTAACATGCTAATTGTGTTAGCATCATGCTAGTAGCATGCTAATCATGTTAGCATCATGCTAGCAAACATGCTAGCAAACATGCTAATTATGTTAGCATCTTGTTAAAAACATGCTAGCAACATGGTAATCATGCTAGCATCATGCTAGCATTATGCTAATCATGTTAGCATGGTCCTAGCATTATGCTAACATGATTAGCATCTTTCTAAAAACATGCTAGCAGCATGCTAAGGGTGTTAGCATTATGCTAGCAACAAATGCTAATCATGTTAGCATGTTGCTAGCATAATGCTAACATGATTAGCATCTTTCTAAAAACATGCTAGCAGCATGCTAAGGGTGTTAGCATAATGCTAGCAACATGCTAATCATGTTAGCATCTTGATAAAAACATCCTAGCAGGACGGTAATTATGTTAGCATCATGCTAATCAAGAGTGCCGAGTTTTGCCACTGCAAGCACCATTCACATTTTCTTCAGGAAATGTACATTCTAGTATTGTAATTACTATTCACCTGAACAAAACTTTGGCGCGTAACTCGTCTCGCAGTTTTTGACGTAGATCCACGAATGAGGTGTCAAATCGACCGGCTTATTGAGGAGAGGTGTGCTATGACTTTTCTAAGCAATCAGGTGTACGATGTTCGCACAGCGTACGAAAAAACGGCTGAAAAAACTTCCATAGACTTAACATGGGGGCCAAATCTGTGAGATCATATCTTTGGTTTAGAAGGTCATAGAGACTTGGGGCTGGGCTCTTTTGACTCGGCCTATCAAGCCGCCAATAGGTAGTTCATAGCCACGCCCTAGCAACCAATTACAGCACCCTAGCAACCGAGTCCGGTGTTTTGCCACTGCAAGCACCATTCACATTTTCTTCAGGAAATGTACATTCTAGTTAATGGTGCTTGCCAAAGGCAAAGCTCCATTCTTATTCTTCTGCATACTTATTATTCTTCTTCTTCTTCTTCTGGACACAATTTCTGCGCGCTACTCCTCCCGCAGTTTTTGTCATAGACCCATGAATGAGGTGTCAAATCGACCGGCTCATTGAGGACAGGTGTGCTATGACTTTTATAAGCGATCGGACCAACGATGTTCGCACAGCGGACGAAAAAGCGGCCAAAAAAGTCCCATTGACTTACATTGAAAAATTCAAATTCACGAACATTCCGTCTCTCTCAACTGTCACTTTCTCACACACACTCACACATGCAGGCCCTTAAAAGCCTTTCTCTCTCAGACACAGACACTCATTTTCTTCCACTTTTATTTCTGCGCGCTACTCCTCCCGCAGCGTTTGTCCTAGACCCATGAATGAGGTGTCAAATCGACCGGCTCATTGAGGAGATATGTGTTATGATTTTTATAAGCGATCGGAACAACGATGTTCGCACAGGGGGCGAAAAGCGGCCAAAAAAGTCCCATTGACTTTCAATGGCGGAATCTTCAGAAATTTGAATTTCAACTGTCACTTTCTCACACACACTCACACACGCAGGCCCTTAGAAGCCTTTCTCTCTCAGACACAGACACTCATTTTCTTCCACTTTTATTTCTGTGCGCTACTCCTCCCGCAGCGTTTGTCCTAGACCCATGAATGAGGTGTCAAATCGATCGGCTCATTGAGGAGAGCTGTGCTATGACTTTTATAAGCGATCGGGTGTACGATGTTCGTCAGGCGGGCGAAAAAGTAGCGAAAAAAATCCCATAGACTTTGCATTGCGACAAACTTTGACGAGTCATTGTTCCGAGCGAGAATTTCGCAGAAACATGTGGGTTACCACGTTTGAAGAGGCTGGCAAGCTCTGTCAGACCATACCTCAAAATTGGGTGTAAGTTGTACCCCTGGGGCGCAAGAGCTGCCCAAAGTTGCCCCATAGACATACTATGGTGAAGCCGTGCCCATGAACCAGGAAGTACTGTGTTTTTCCTACTATGGGAAATTACATAGGGATTTTGTATTGAACATAACTCTGGATTGCAGTGTCATAGAGACAAGGGGGTGGGCTCATTTTACTCAGGCAACCAATCAGTCTCTCCGGATCATTGTGAAGCTATCAAGCCACGCCCTAGCAACCATATAGAGCACCTTAGTAACATGCTCCATAGACTTCCATTGAAAAAGATCAAAGGAATATCTTTGGATAGGAGTGTCGTACAAACATGAGGGTGGGCTCATTTGACTCGAGGCAGCAAACTGCCAATCACAAATCACCTTAAAGACATCATAGCCACGCCTTAGCAACCATTTAGAGCACCCTAGCAACCCAAAGCATAGGCAGATATCTTCAAATCTGAATATCATAGAGGCATAGGGGTTGGTTTATAGCATTCATACTGGCAAGCAGCCTTTGGTTTATCATTACTGGCAGCTGCCAAGCCACTCCCTAGCAACCAAACAGAGTACCTTAGCAACCGTTTAGCAAAATATCTATATCTCTGCATCAGAGCATCATAGAGACATGGCGGTTGGCTCTTTTGACTCATGCTAGCAAACTGGACTTCCAACATGCTACACATGCTAGCAGTTAATAGCTACATGCTAATAGTGATTAGCTAAGTGCTAAAGTGGGCTGAGAACACGCCAGGAACTCTATAGAAACTCCACAGTAACTATCTGTGACAACTACCAACCACCTAGCAACACCCTAGCAACCACCCAGGTTACCATAGCAACCGCCTAGCAACCACCCAGAACACCATAGCAACCGCCTAGCAACACCTTAGCAACCACCCCAAGTACCTTAGCAACCGCCTAGCAACCGAGTGTCGAATTTTGCCACTGCAAGCACCATTCACATTTTCTTCAGGAAATGTACATTCTAGTATTGTAATTACTATTCACCTGAACAAAACTTTGGCGCGTAACTCGTCCCGCACCGTTTGTCGTAGACCCACAAATGAGGTGTCAAATCGACCGGCTTATTGAGGAGAGATGTGCTATGACTTTTCTAAGCGATCGGGTGTACGATGTTCGCACAGCGTACGAAAAAATGGCTACAAAAACTCCCATAGACTTAACATGGGGGCCAAATCTGTGAGATCATATCTTTGGATCAGAAGGTCATAGAGACTTGGGGCTGGGCTCTTTTGATTCGGCCAGCCAATATGTAGTGACACAGCAACTTCATAGCCACGCCCTAGCAACCAATTACTGCACCCTAGCAACCGAGTGGCGATTTTGCCACTGCAAGCACCATTCACATTTTCTTCAGGAAATGTACATTCTAGTATTGTAATTACTATTCACCTGAACAAAACTTTGGCACGTAACTCGTCCCGCACCGTTTGTCGTAGACCCACGAATGAGGTGTCAAATCGACCGGCTTATTGAGGAGAGGTGTGCTATGACTTTTCTAAGCGATCGGGTGTACGATGTTCGCACAGCGTACGAAAAAATCGGCTGAAAAAACTCACATAGACTTAACATTGGGTCAAAATCTGTTATATCATATCTTTGGATCAGAAGGTCATAGAGACTTGGGGCTGGGCTCTTTTGATTCGGCCAGCCAATAAGTATTGACACAGCAACTTCATAGCCACGCCCTAGCGACCAATTACAGCACCCTAGCAACCGGGCCGAATTTTGCCACTGCAAGCACCATTCACATTTTCTTCAGGAAATGTACATTCTAGTATTGTAATTACTATTCACCTGAACAAAACTTTGGCGCGTAACTCGTCCCGCACCGTTTGTCGTAGACCCAGAAATGAGGTGTCAAATCGACCGGCTTATTGTGGAGAGGTGTGCTATGACTTTTCTAAGCGATCGGGTGTACGATGTTCGCATAGCCAACGAAGAAAACGGCTGAAAAATCTCCCATAGACTTAACATTGGGTCATAATCTGTGAGATCATATCTTTGGATCAGAAGGTCATAGAGACTTGGGGCTGGGCTCTTTTGATTCGGCCAGCCAATAAGTAGTGACACAGCAACTTCATAGCCACGCCCTAGCAACAAATTACAGCACCCTAGCAACCGGTGCCGAATTTTGCCACTGCAAGCACCATTCACATTTTCTTCAGGAAATGTACATTCTAGTATTGTAATTACTATTCACCTGAACAAAACTTTGGCGCCTAACTCGTCCCCCACCGTTTGTCGTAGACCCACGAATGAGGTGTCAAATCGACCGGCTTATTGAGGAGAGGTGTGCTATGACTTTTCTAAGCGATTGGGTGTACGATGTTCGCACAGCGTACGAAAAAACGGCTGAAAAAACTCCCATAGACTTAACATGGGGGCCAAATCTGTAAGATCATATCTTTGGTTTAGAAGGTCATAGAGACTTGGGGCTGGGCTCTTTTGACTCAGCCTATCAAGCCGCCAATAAGTAGTGACTTCATGGCCACGCCCTAGCAACCAATTACAGCACCCTAGCAACCGAGTCCGGTGTTTTGCCACTGCAAGCACCATTCACATTTTCTTCAGGAAATGTACATTCTAGTATTGTAATTACTATTCACCTGAACAAAACTTTGGCGAGTAACTCGTCCCGCACCGTTTGACGTAGACCCACAAATGAGGTGTCAAATCGACCGGCTTATTGAGGAGAGGTGTGCTATGACTTTTCTAAGTGATCGGGTGTACACTGTTCGCACAGCATACGAAAAAAATGGCTGAAAAAAGTCCCATAGACTTAACATTGAGTCAAAATCTGTGAGATCATATCTTTGGATTGGAAGTTCATAGAGACTTGGGGCTGGGCTCTTTTGATTCGGCCAGCCAATAAGTAGTGACACAGCAACTTCATAGCCACGCCCTAGCAACCAATTACAGCACCCTAGCAACCGGTGCAGAATTTTGCCACTGCAAGCACCATTCACATTTTCTTCAGGAAATGTACATTCTAGTATTGTAATTACTATTCACCTGAACAAAACTTTGGCGCGTAACTCGTCCCGCACCGTTTGTCGTAGACCCACATATGAGGTGTCAAATCGACCGGCTTATTGAGGAGAGGTGTGCTATGACTTTTCTAAGCGATCGGGTGTACGATGTTCGCACAGCGTACGAAAAAACGGCTGAATAAACTCCCATAGACTTAACATTGGGTCAAAATCTGTGAGATCATATCTTTGGATCAGAAGGTCATAGAGACTTGGGGCTGGGCTCTTTTGATTCGGCCAGCCAATAAGTAGTGACACAGCAACTTCATAGCCACGCCCTAGCAACCAATTACAGCACCCTAGCAAACGGGGCCGAATTTTGCCACTGCAAGCACCATTCACATTTTCTTCAGGAAATGTACATTCTAGTTCTTCTTCTTCTTCTTCCACTTTTTTTTCTGCGCGCTACTCCTCCCGCAGTTTTTGTCCTAGACTCATGAATGAGGTGTCAAATCGACCGGCTCATTGAGGAGAGGTGTGCTATGACTTTTATAAGCGATCGGACCAACGATGTTCGCACAGCGGACGAAAAAGCGGCCAAAAAAGTCCCATTGACTTACATTGAAAAATTCAAATTCACGAACATTCCGTCTCTCTCAACTGTCACTTTCTCACACACACTCACACACGCAGGCCCTTAGAAGCCTTTGTCTCTCAGACACAGACACTCATTTTCTTCCACTTTTAATTCTGCGCGCTATTTCTCCCACAGCGTTTGTCCTAGACCCATGAATGAGGTGTCAAATCGACCGGCTTATTGAGGAGAGGTGTGCTATTTTTTTTTTAAGCGATCGGACCAATGATGTTCGCACAGGGGGCGAAAAAGCGGCCAAAAAGTCCCATTGACTTTCAATGGCGGAATCTTCAGATATTTGTATTTCAACTGTCACTTTCTCACACACACTCACACACGCAGGCCCTTAGAAGCCTTTCTCTCTCAGACACAGACACTCATTTTCTTCCACTTTATTTTCTGCGCGCTACTCCTCCCGCAGTTTTTGTCCTAGACCCATGAATGAGGTGTCAAATCGACCGGCTCATTGAGGAGAGGTGTGCTATGACTTTTATAAGCGATCGGGTGTACGATGTTCGTCCGGCGGGCGAAAAAGTAGCGAAAAAAATCCCATAGACTTTGCATTGGGACAAACTTTGACGAGTAATAGCTCCTAACGAGAATTTCATAGAAACATGTGGGTTACCAGGTTTGAAGAGCCTGATAGGCTCTCTCAGACCATACCTCAAAATGGGGTGTAAGTTGTACCCCTGGGGCGCAAGAGCTGCCCAAAGTTGCCCCATAGACATACTATGGTGAAGCCGTGCCCATGAACCAGGAAGTACTTTGTTTTTCCTACTATGGGAAATTACATAGGGATTTTGTATTGAACATAACTCTGGATCACAATGTCATAGAGACAAGGGGGTGGGCTCATATTACTCAGGCAACCAATCAGTCTCTCAGGATCATTGTGAAGCTATCAAGCCACGCCCTAGCAACCATATAGAGCACCATAGCAACAAGTTCCATAGACTTCCATTGAAAAAGATCAAATGAATATCTTTGGATAGGAGTGTCATAGAAACATGAGGGTGGGCTCATTTGACTCGGGGCAGCAAACGGCCAATCACGAATCACCTTCAAGACATCATAGCCACGCCCTAGCAACCATTCAGAGCACCCTAGCAACCCAAAGCATAGAGGGGATATCTTCAAATCTGAACATCATAGAGGAATGGGGGTTGGTTTATAGCATTCATACTGGCAAGCAGCCTTTGGTTTATCATTACTGGCAGCTGCCAAGCCACTCCCTAGCAACCAAACAGAGTACCCTAGCAACCGTTTAGCAAGATCTATATCTCTGCATCAGAACATCGTAAAGACATGGGGGTTGGTTTATATTGTCAAGCAGCCTTTGGAGTATCATCATTGGTAGCTACCAGGCCACTCCCTAGCAGCCAACCAGATTACCCTAGCAACCGTTTTTCAAGATCCATATCTCTGCATCAGAACATCATAAAGACATGGGGGTTGGTTTATATTGTCAAGCAGCCTTTGGAGTATCATCATTGGCAACTGCCAAGCCACTGCCAAGCCACTCCCTAGCAACCAAACAGAGTACCCTAGCAACCATTTAGCGATGCCTATATCTCTGCATCAGAACATCGTAGAGACATGGGGGTTGGCTTTTTTGACTCATGCTAGCAAACTGTACTTGCAACATGCTACACATGCTAGCAGTTAATAGCTACATGCTAATAGTGATTAGCTAAGTGCTAAAGTGGGCTGAGAACATGCTAAGAACTCTATAGAAACTCCATAGTAACTATCTGTGCCAACTACCAACCACCTAGTGACACCATAGCAACCACCCTGGTTACCATAGCAACCGCCCAGAACACCCTAGCAACCGCCTAGCAACACAGTAGTGACCACTCCAGGTACCTTAACAACTGCCTAGCAACACCTTAGCAACCACCCCAAGTACCTTAGCAACCGCCTAGCAACACCTTAGCAACCACCCCAAGTTCCTTAGCAACCGCCTAGCAACCGAGTGGCGATTTTGCCACTGCAAGCACCATTCACATTTTCTTCAGGAAATGTACATTCTAGTATTGTAATTACTATTCACCTGAACAAAACTTTGGCGCGTAACTCGTCTCGCAGTTTTTGACGTAGATCCACGAATGAGGTGTCAAATCGACCGGCTTATTGAGGAGAGGTGTGCTATGACTTTTCTAAGCAATCAGGTGTACGATGTTCGCACAGCGTACGAAAAAACGGCTGAAAAAACTTCCATAGACTTAACATGGGGGCCAAATCTGTGAGATCATATCTTTGGTTTAGAAGGTCATAGAGACTTGGGGCTGGGCTCTTTTGACTCGGCCTATCAAGCCGCCAATAAGTAGTGACACAGCAACTTCATAGCCACGCCCTAGCAACCAATTACAGCACCCTAGCAACCGGTGTTTTGCCACTGCAAGCACCATTCACATTTTCTTCAGGAAATGTACATTCTAGTATTGTAATTACTATTCACCTGAACAAAACTTTGGCGCGTAACTCGTCCCGCAGTTTTTGTCGTAGACCCACGAATGAGGTGTCAAATCGACCGGCTTATTGAGGAGAGGTGTGCTATGACTTTTCTAAGCGATCGGGTGTACGATGTTCGCACAGCGTACGAAAAAACGGCTGAAAAAACTCCCATAGACTTAACATGGGGGCCAAATCTGTGAGATCATATCTTTGGTTTAGATGGTCATAGACACTTGGGGCTGGGCTCTTTTGGCTCGGCCTATCAAGCCGCCAATAAGTAATGACTTTATGGCCACGCCCTAGCAACCAATTACAGCACCCTAGCAACCGGTGCCGAATTTTGCCACTGCAAGCACCATTCACATTTTCTTCAGGAAATGTACATTCTAGTATTGTAATTACTATTCACCTGAACAAAACTTTGGCGCGTAACTCGTCCCGCAGTTTTTGTCGTAGACCCACGAATGAGGTGTCAAATCGACCGGCTTATTGAGGAGAGGTGTGCTATGACTTTTCTAAGCGATCGGGTGTACGATGTTCGCACAGCGTACGAAAAAACGGCTGAAAAAACTCCCATAGACTTAACATGGGGGCCAAATCTGTGAGATCATATCTTTGGTTTAGATGGTCATAGACACTTGGGGCTGGGCTCTTTTGGCTCGGCCTATCAAGCCGCCAATAAGTAATGACTTTATGGCCACGCCCTAGCAACCAATTACAGCACCCTAGCAACCGGTGCCGAATTTTGCCACTGCAAGCACCATTCACATTTTCTTCAGGAAATGTACATTCTAGTATTGTAATTACTATTCACCTGAACAAAACTTTGGCGCGTAACTCGTCCCGCAGTTTTTGTCGTAGACCCACGAATGAGGTGTCAAATCGACCGGCTTATTGAGGAGAGGTGTGCTATGACTTTTCTAAGCGATCGGGTGTACGATGTTCGCACAGCGTACGAAAAAACGGCTGAAAAAACTCCCATAGACTTAACATGGGGGCCAAATCTGTGAGATCATATCTTTGGTTTAGATGGTCATAGACACTTGGGGCTGGGCTCTTTTGGCTCGGCCTATCAAGCCGCCAATAAGTAATGACTTTATGGCCACGCCCTAGCAACCAATTACAGCACCCTAGCAACCGGTGCCGAATTTTGCCACTGCAAGCACCATTCACATTTTCTTCAGGAAATGTACATTCTAGTTAATGGTGCTTGCCAAAGGCAAAGCTCCATTCTTATTCTCCTGCATACTTATTATTATTCTTCTTCTTCTTCTTCTGGCCAAAATATCGGCATGTAACTAGTCCCGCAGTTTTTGTCCTAGACCCACGAATGAGGTGTCAAATCGACCGGCTCATTGAGGACAGGTGTGCTATGACTTTTATAAGCGATCGGGTGTACGATGTTCGTCCGGCGGGCGAAAAAGTAGCGAAAAAAAATCCCATAGACTTAACATTGGAACGAACTTTGACAAGTCATAACTCTGGATAACAATGTCATAGAGACAAAGGGGTGGTCTCATTTTACTCAGGCAACCAATCAGTCTCTCAGGAAAACTTTGAAGATATCAAGCCACGCCCTAGCAACCATATAGAGCACCTTAGTAACAAGCTTCATAGACTTCCATTGAAAAAGATCAAATGAATATCTTTGGATAGAAGTGTCGTACAAACAAGAGGGTGGGCTCATTTGACTCGAGGCAGCAAACCGCCAATCACAAATCACCTTAAAGACATCATAGCCACGCCTTAGCAACCATTTAGAGCACCCTAGCAACCCAAAGCATAGGCAGATATCTTCAAATCTGAATATCATAGAGGCATGGGGGTTGGTTTATATCATTCATACTGGCAAGCAGCCTTTGGAGTATCATCATTGGTAGCTGCCAAGCCACTCCCTAGCAACCAAACAGAGTACCCTAGCAACCATTATTCAACATCTATATTTCTGCATCAGAACATCGTAAAGACATGGGTGTTGGTTTATATTGTCAAGCAGCCTTTGGAGTATCATCATTGGTAGCTACCAAGCCACTCCCTAGCAACCAAACAGAGTACCCTAGCAACCGTTTAGCAAGATCTATATCTCTGCATCAGAACATCGTAGAGACATGGGTGTTGGTTTATATTGTCAAGCAGCCTTTGGAGTATCATCATTGGTAGCTGCCAAGCCACTCCTTAGCAACCAAACAGAGTACCCTAGCAACCGTTTAGCAATATCTATATCTCTGCATCAGAGCATCATAGAGACATGGCGGTTGGCTCTTTTGACTCATGCTAGCAAACTGGACTTCCAACATGCTACACATGCTAGCGGTGAATAGCTACATGCTAATAGTGATTAGCTAAGTGCTAAAGTGGGCTGAGAACATAAGAACTCTATAGAAACTCCATTGTAACTATCTGTGCCAACTACCAACCACCTAGAAACACCTTAGCAACCACTCCAAGTACCTTAGCAACTGCCTAGCAACACCCTAGCAACCACTCAGGTTACCAAAGCAACCGCATAGCAACCGGGTACAGAATTTTGCTACTGCAAGCACCATTCACATTTTCTTCAGGAAATGTACATTCTAGTATTGTAATTACTATTCACCTGAACAAAACTTTGGCGCGTAACTCGTCCTGCACCGTTTGTCATAGACCCACAAATGAGGTGTCAAATCGACCGGCTTATTGAGGAGAGGTGTGCTATGACTTTTCTAAGCGATTGGGTGTACGATGTTCGCACAGCGTACGAAAAAATCGGCTGAAAAAACTCCCATAGACTTAACATTGGGTCAAAATCTGTGATATCATATCTTTGGATCAGAAGGTCATAGAGACTTGGGGCTGGGCTCTTTTGATTCGGCCAGCCAATAAGTAGTGACACAGCAACTTCATAGCCACGCCCTAGCAACTAATTACAGCACCCTAGCAACCGGGGCCGAATTTTGCCACTGCAAGCACCATTCACATTTTCTTCAGGAAATGTACATTCTAGTATTGTAATTACTATTCACCTGAACAAAACTTTGGCGCGTAACTCGTCCCGCACCGTTTGTCGTAGACCCACAAATGAGGTGTCAAATCGACCGGCTTATTGAGGAGAGGTGTGCTATGACTTTTCTAAGCGATCGGGTGTACGATGTTCGCACAGCGTACGAAAAAAATGGCTGAAAAAACTCCCATAGACTTAACATTGGGTCAAAATCTGTGAGATCATATCTTTGGATCAGAAGGTCATAGAGACTTGGGGCTGGGCTCTTTTGATTCGTCCAGCCAATAAGTAGTGGCACAGCAACTTCATAGCCACGCCCTAGCAACCAATTACAGCACCCTAGCAACCGAGTCCGGTGTTTTGCCACTGCAAGCACCATTCACATTTTCTTCAGGAAATGTACATTCTAGTTAATGGTGCTTGCCAAAGGCAAAGCTCCATTCTTATTCTCCTGCATACTTATTATTATTATTATTATTATTATTATTCCACACAAAATTTTGGCGCGCTACTCCTCCCGCAGCTTTTGTCCTAGACCCATGAATGAGGTGTCAAATCGACCGGCTTATTGAGGAGAGGTGTGCTATGACTTTTATAAGCGATCGGGTGTACGATGTTCGTCCGACGGGCGAAAAATCGGGCGAAAAATCCCATAGACTTAACATTGGGACGAACTTTGATGAGTAATAGCTCCTAACGAGAGTTTCATAGAAACATGTGGGTTACCACGTTTGAAGAGCCTGATAGGCTCTCTCAGACCATACCTCAAAATGGGGTGTAAGTTGTACCCCTGGGGCGCAAGAGCTGCCCAAAGTTGCCCCATAGACATACTATGGTGAAGCCGTGCCCATGAACCAGGAAGTACTGTGTTTTTCCTACTATGGGAAATTACATAGGGATTTTGTATTGAACATAACTCTGGATCACAATGTCATAGAGACAAGGGGGTGGGCTCATTTTACTCAGGCAACCAATCAGTCTATCAAGATAATTTTAAAGCTATCAAGCCACGCCCTAGCAACCATAGAGAGTACCTTAGCAACAAGTTCCATAGACTTCCATTGAAAAAGATCAAAGGAATATCTTTGGATAGGAGTGTCATAGAAACATGAGGGTGGGCTCATTTGACTCGGGGCAGCAAACGGCCAATCACGAATCACCTTCAAGATATCATAGCCACGCCCTAGCAACTATTTAGAGCACCCTAGCAACTCAAAGCATAGAGGGGATATCTTCAAATCTGAACATCATAGAGGAATGGGGGTTGGTTTATATCATTCATACTGGCAAGCAGCCTTTGGTTTATCATTACTGGCAGCTGCCAAGCCACTCCCTAGCAACCAAACAGAGTACCCTAGCAACCGTTTTGCAAGATCTATATCTCTGCATCAGAACATCGTAGAGACATGGGTGTTGGTTTATATTGTCAAGCAGCCTTTGGAGTATCATCATTGGTAGCTACCAAGCCACTCCCTAGCAACCAAACAGAGTACCCTAGCAACCGTTTTGAAACACCTATATTTCTGCATCAGAACATTATAGAGACATGGCGGTTGGCTCTTTTGACTCATGCTAGCAAACTGGACTTCCACCATGCTACACATGCTAGCAGTGAATAGCTACATGCTAATAGTGATTAGCTTAAGGTTTAAACATGACACAAACTAGTAAAAATGTGTTAGAATAATGCTAGTGGCATGTTAATTGTGTTAGCATGATGCTAGTAGAATGCTAATCATGTTACCATCATGTTAGCAAACATGCTAATCATGTTAGCATCTTGTTAAATACATGCTAACAACATGGTAATCATGCAGCATCATGCTAGCATTATGCTAATGATGTTAGCATGTTCTTAACATTATCTTAACATGATTAGCATCTTGTTAAAATCATGCTAACAACATGGTAATCATGCTTTAGCATCATGCTAGCATTATGCTAATCATGTTAGCATGTTTGCTAGCATTATGCTAACATGATTAGCATCTTGTTTAAAACATCTTAACAGCATGCTAAGGGTGTTAGCATCATGCAAGCAACATCTTAATCATGTTAGCATGTTGTTAACATAATGCTAACATGATTAGCATTTGGTTAAAATAATGCTTAGCAACATGGTAATCATCTTTAGCATCATGCTAGCATTATCTTAATCATGTTAGCATGTTCTTGGCATTATCTTAACATGACTAGCATTTTGTTTAAAACATGCTTAGCAGCATGCTTAGGGTGTTAGCATCATGCTAGCAACATGCTAATCATGTTAGCATCTTGTTAAAAACATCTTTAGCAAAATGGTAATTCATCTTTAGCATCATGTTACCATTATCTTAATCATGTTAGCATGTTTCTTCAGGAAATGTACATTCTAGATTAGCATCTTGTTAAAATCATGGTAGCAACATGGTAATCATGCAGCATCATCTTAGCATTATCTTAATCATGTTAGCATGTTTTCTAAGCATTATGCTAACATGATTAGAATCTTGCTAAAAACATGCTGGCATCATGCTATGGGTGTTAGCATCATGCTTGGATAACATGCTTAATCTGTTAGCATCTTGCTAAAAACATCCTAGCAGGACGGTAATTATGTTAGCATCATGCTAATCAAGAGTGCTGAGTTTTGCCACTGCAAGCACCATTCACATTTTCTTCAGGAAATGTACATTCTAGTATTGTAATTACTATTCACCTGAACAAAACTTTGGCGCGTAACTCGTCCCGCACCGTTTGTCGTAGACCCACAAATGAGGTGTCAAATCGACCGGCTTATTGAGGAGAGGTGTGCTATGACTTTTCTAAGCGATCGGGTGTACGATGTTCGCACAGCGTACGAAAAAAACGGCTGAAAAAACTCCCATAGACTTAACATTGGGTCAAAATCTGTGAGATCATATCTTTGGATCAGAAGGTCATAGAGACTTGGGGCTGGGCTCTTTTGATTCGCCAGCCAAAAAGTAGTGACACAGCAACTTCATAGCCACGCCCTAGCAACCAATTACAGCACCCTAGCAACCAAGGGGCCGAATTTTGCCACTGCAAGCACCATTCACATTTTCTTCAGGAAATGTACATTCTAGTTAATGGTGCTTGCCAAAGGCAAAGCTCCATTCTTATTCTCCTGCATACTTATTATTATTATTATTATTATTATTATTATTATTATTATTCCACACAAAATTTTGGCGCGCTACTCCTCCCGCAGCTTTTGTCCTAGACCCATGAATGAGGTGTCAAATCGACCGGCTTATTGAGGAGAGGTGTGCTATGACTTTTATAAGCGATCGGGTGTACGATGTTCGTCCGACGGGCGAAAAATCGGGCGAAAAATCCCATAGACTTAACATTGGGACGAACTTTGATGAGTAATAGCTCCTAACGAGAGTTTCATAGAAACATGTGGGTTACCACGTTTGAAGAGCCTGATAGGCTCTCTCAGACCATACCTCAAAATGGGGTGTAAGTTGTACCCCTGGGGCGCAAGAGCTGCCCAAAGTTGCCCCATAGACATACTATGGTGAAGCCGTGCCCATGAACCAGGAAGTACTGTGTTTTTCCTACTATGGGAAATTACATAGGGATTTTGTATTGAACATAACTCTGGATCACAATGTCATAGAGACAAGGGGGTGGGCTCATTTTACTCAGGCAACCAATCAGTCTATCAAGATAATTTTAAAGCTATCAAGCCACGCCCTAGCAACCATAGAGAGTACCTTAGCAACAAGTTCCATAGACTTCCATTGAAAAAGATCAAAGGAATATCTTTGGATAGGAGTGTCATAGAAACATGAGGGTGGGCTCATTTGACTCGGGGCAGCAAACGGCCAATCACGAATCACCTTCAAGATATCATAGCCACGCCCTAGCAACTATTTAGAGCACCCTAGCAACTCAAAGCATAGAGGGGATATCTTCAAATCTGAACATCATAGAGGAATGGGGGTTGGTTTATATCATTCATACTGGCAAGCAGCCTTTGGTTTATCATTACTGGCAGCTGCCAAGCCACTCCCTAGCAACCAAACAGAGTACCCTAGCAACCGTTTTGCAAGATCTATATCTCTGCATCAGAACATCGTAGAGACATGGGTGTTGGTTTATATTGTCAAGCAGCCTTTGGAGTATCATCATTGGTAGCTACCAAGCCACTCCCTAGCAACCAAACAGAGTACCCTAGCAACCGTTTTGAAACACCTATATTTCTGCATCAGAACATTATAGAGACATGGCGGTTGGCTCTTTTGACTCATGCTAGCAAACTGGACTTCCACCATGCTACACATGCTAGCAGTGAATAGCTACATGCTAATAGTGATTAGCTTAAGGTTTAAACATGACACAAACTAGTAAAAATGTGTTAGAATAATGCTAGTGGCATGTTAATTGTGTTAGCATGATGCTAGTAGCATGCTAATCATGTTAGCATCATGTTAGCAAACATGCTAATCATGTTAGCATCTTGTTAAATACATGCTAACAACATGGTAATCATGCTAGCATCATGCTAGCATTATGCTAATGATGTTAGCATGTTGTTAACATTATGCTAACATGATTAGCATCTTGTTAAAATCATCTTAACAACATGGTAATCATCTTTAGCATCATGCTTAGCATTATGCTAATCATGTTAGCATGTTTCTTAGCATTATGCTAACATGATTAGCATCTTGTTTAAAACATGCTAGCAGCATCTTAAGGGTGTTAGCATCATGCAAGCAACATGCTAATCATGTTAGCATGTTGTTAACATAATGCTAACATGATTAGCATTTGGTTAAAATAATGCTTAGCAACATGGTAATCATGCTTTAGCATCATCTTAGCATTATCTTAATCATGTTAGCATGTTGCTAGCATTATCTTAACATGACTAGCATTTTGTTTAAAACATGCTTAGCAGCATGCTTAGGGTGTTAGCATCATGCTTAGCAACATGTTAATCATGTTAGCATCTTGTTAAAAACATCTTAGCAAAATGGTAATCATCTTTAGCATCATGTTACCATTATCTTAATCATGTTAGCATGTTCTTAGCATTATCTTAACATGATTAGCATCTTGTTAAAATCATGGTAGCAACATGGTAATCATGCTAGCATCATGCTTTAGCATTATGCTAATCATGTTAGCATGTTTTGCTAGCATTATGCTAACATGATTAGAATCTTGCTAAAAACATGCTGGCATCATGCTATGGGTGTTAGCATCATCTTGTAACATCTTAATCTGTCAGCATCTTGTTAAAAACATCCTAGCAGGACGGTAATTATGTTAGCATCATGCTAATCAAGAGTGCTGAGTTTTGCCACTGCAAGCACCATTCACATTTTCTTCAGGAAATGTACATTCTAGTATTGTAATTACTATTCACCTGAACAAAACTTTGGCGCGTAACTCGTCCCGCACCGTTTGTCGTAGACCCACAAATGAGGTGTCAAATCGACCGGCTTATTGAGGAGAGGTGTGCTATGACTTTTCTAAGCGATCGGGTGTACGATGTTCGCAGAGCGTGAGAAAACACGGCTGAAAAAACTCCCATAGACTTAACATTGGGTCAAAATCTGTGAGATCATATCTTTGGATCAGAAGGTCATAGAGACTTGGGGCTGGGCTCTTTTGATTCGGCCAGCCAATAAGTAGTGACACAGCAACTTCATAGCCACGCCCTAGCAACCAATTACAGCACCCTAGCAACCAAGGGGCCGAATTTTGCCACTGCAAGCACCATTCACATTTTCTTCAGGAAATGTACATTCTAGTATTGTAATTACTATTCACCTGAACAAAACTTTGGCGCGTAACTCGTCTCGCAGTTTTTGACGTAGATCCACGAATGAGGTGTCAAATCGACCGGCTTATTGAGGAGAGGTGTGCTATGACTTTTCTAAGCAATCAGGTGTACGATGTTCGCACAGCGTACGAAAAAACGGCTGAAAAAACTTCCATAGACTTAACATGGGGGCCAAATCTGTGAGATCATATCTTTGGTTTAGAAGGTCATAGAGACTTGGGGCTGGGCTCTTTTGGGTCGGCCAAACAATAAGAAGTTAAGAAGAGACTTCATAGCCACGCCCTAGCAACCAATTACAGCACCCTAGCAACCGAGTCCGGTGTTTTGCCACTGCAAGCACCATTCACATTTTCTTCAGGAAATGTACATTCTAGTATTGTAATTACTATTCACCTGAACAAAACTTTGGCGCGTAACTCGTCTCGCAGTTTTTGACGTAGATCCACGAATGAGGTGTCAAATCGACCGGCTTATTGAGGAGAGGTGTGCTATGACTTTTCTAAGCAATCAGGTGTACGATGTTCGCACAGCGTACGAAAAAACGGCTGAAAAAACTTCCATAGACTTAACATGGGGGCCAAATCTGTGAGATCATATCTTTGGTTTAGAAGGTCATAGAGACTTGGGGCTGGGCTCTTTTGACTCGGCCTATCAAGCCGCCAATAGGTAGTTCATAGCCACGCCCTAGCAACCAATTACAGCACCCTAGCAACCGAGTCCGGTGTTTTGCCACTGCAAGCACCATTCACATTTTCTTCAGGAAATGTACATTCTAGTATTGTAATTACTATTCACCTGAACAAAACTTTGGCGCGTAACTCGTCTCGCAGTTTTTGACGTAGATCCACGAATGAGGTGTCAAATCGACCGGCTTATTGAGGAGAGGTGTGCTATGACTTTTCTAAGCAATCAGGTGTACGATGTTCGCACAGCGTACGAAAAAACGGCTGAAAAAACTTCCATAGACTTAACATGGGGGCCAAATCTGTGAGATCATATCTTTGGTTTAGAAGGTCATAGAGACTTGGGGCTGGGCTCTTTTGACTCGGCCTATCAAGCCGCCAATAGGTAGTTCATAGCCACGCCCTAGCAACCGAGTCCGGTGTTTTGCCACTGCAAGCACCATTCACATTTTCTTCAGGAAATGTACATTCTAGTTAATGGTGCTTGCCAAAGGCAAAGCTCCATTCTTATTCTCCTGCATACTTATTATTATTATTCTGCTTCTTCTTCTTCTTCTTCTGGACAAAATTTCTGCGCGCTACTCCTCCCGCAGCTTTTGTCGTAGACCCATGAATGAGGTGTCAAATCGACCGGCTTATTGAGGAGAGGTGTGCTATGACTTTTATAAGCGATCGGGTGTACGATGTTCGTCCAGTGGGCGAAAAATCGGGCGAAAAATCCCATAGACTTAACATTGTGATGATATTTGACGAGTCATAGCTCCTAATGAGGATTTCATAGAAACATGTGGGTTACTACGTTTGAAGGGGCTGACAGGCTCTGTCAGACCATATCTCAAAATGGGGTGTAAGTTGTACCCCTGGGGCGCAAGAGCTGCCCAAAGTTGCCCCATAGACATACTATGGTGAAGCCGTGCCCATGAACCAGGAAGTACTGTGTTTTTCCTACTATGGGAAATTACATAGGGATTTTGTATTGAACATAACTCTGGATTACAATGTCATAGAGACAAGGGGGTGGGCTCATTTTACTCAAACAACCAATCAGTCTCTCAGGATCATTGTGAAACTATCAAGCCACGCCCTAGCAAGCATATAGAGCACCTTAGTAACAAGCTCCATAGACTTCCATTGAAAAAGATCAAATGAATATCTTTGGATAGGAGTGTCATACAAACATGAGGGTGGGCTCATTTGACTCGAGGCAGCAAACCGCCAATCACAAATCACCTTAAAGACATCATAGCCACGCCTTAGCAACCATTTAGAGCACCCTAGCAACCCAAAGCATAGGCAGATATCTTCAAATCTGAATATCATAAAGGCATGGGGGTTGGTTTATATCATTCATACTGGCAAGCAGCCTTTGGTTTATCATTACTGGCAGCTGCCAAGCCACTCCCTAGCAACCAAACAGAGTACCCTAGCAACCGTTTTGCAAGATCTATATCTCTGCATCAGAACATCGTAAAGACATGGGTGTTGGTTTATATTGTCAAGCAGCCTTTGGAGTATCATCATTGGTAGCTGCCAAGCCACTCCCTAGCAACCAAACAGAGTACCCTAGCAACGATTTAGCAAGATCTATATCTCTGCATCAGAGCATCATAGAGACATGGCGGTTGGCTCTTTTGACTCATGCTAGCAAACTGGACTTCCAACATGCTACACATGCTAGCAGTGAATAGCTACATGCTAATAGTGATTAGCTTAGTGTTTAAACATGACACAAACTAGTAAAAATGTGTTAGCATCATGCTGGTAGCATGCTAATTGTGTTAGCATCATGGTAGTAGCATGCTAATCATGTTAGCATCATGTTAGCAAACATGCTAATCATGTTAGCATCTTGTTAAAAACATCTTAGCAACATGGTAATCATGCTAGCATCATGCTAGCATTATGCTAATCATGTTAGCATGTTCTTGCATAATCTTAACATGATTAGCATCTTGTTAAAATCATGCTTTAGCAACATGGTAATCATGTTAGCATCATGCTAGCATTATGCTAATCATGTTAGCATGTTCTTTAGCGTTATGCTAACATGATTAGCATCTTGTTAAAATCATCTTAGCAACATGGTAATCATCTTTAGCATAATGCTAGCATTATGCTAATCATGTTAGCATGTTCCTAACATTATGCTAACATGATTAGCACCTTGTTTAAAACATGTTAGCAGCATGCTAAGGGTGTTAAGCATCATGCTAACAACATGCTAATCATGTTAGCATGTTGCTAGCATTATCTTGCTAACATGATTAGCATCTTGTTAAAAACATCCTAGCAGGATGCTACGGGTGTTAGCATCATGCTAGTAACATCTTAATCATGTAAGCATGTTGCTCGCATTATGCTAACATGATTAGCATCTTGCTGAAAACATCCTAGCAGTATGCTAATGGTGTTAGCATCATGCTAGCATCATGCTAATCAAGAGTGCCGAATTTTGCCACTGCAAGCACCATTCACATTTTCTTCAGGAAATGTACATTCTAGTATTGTAATTACTATTCACCTGAACAAAACTTTGGCGCGTAACTCGTCCCACACCGTTTGTCGTAGACCCATGAATGAGGTGTCAAATCGACCAGCTTATTGAGGAGAGGTGTGCTATGACTTTTCTAAGCGATCGGGTGTACGATGTTCGCACAGCGTACGAAAAAACGGCTGAAAAAACTCCCATAGACTTAACATGGGGACCAAATCTGTGAGATCATATCTTTGGTTTAAAAGGTCATAGAGACTTAGGGCTGGGCTCTTTTGACTCGGCCTATCAAGCCGCCAATAAGTAATGACTTTATGGCCACGCCCTAGCAACCAATTACAGCCCCCTAGCAACCGGGTACCGAATTTTGCCACTGCAAGCACCATTCACATTTTCTTCAGGAAATGTACATTCTAGTTAATGGTGCTTGCCAAAGGCAAAGCTCCATTCTTATTCTTCTGCATACTTATTATTAATGGTGCTTGCCAAAGGCAAAGCTCCATTCTTATTCTTCTGCATACTTATTATTCTTCTTCTTCTTCTTCTGGACACAATTTCTGCGCGCTACTCCTCCCGCAGTTTTTGTCATAGACCCATGAATGAGGTGTCAAATCGACCGGCTCATTGAGGACAGGTGTGCTATGACTTTTATAAGCGATCGGGTGTACGATGTTCGTCCGGCGGGCGAAAAAGTAGCGAAAAAATCCCATAGACTTTGCATTGGGACAAACTTTGATGAGTAATAGCTCCTAACGAGAGTTTCATAGAAACATGTGGGTTACCACGTTTGAAGAGCCTGATAGGCTCTCTCAGACCATACCTCAAAATGGGGTGTAAGTTGTACCCCTGGGGCGCAAGAGCTGCCCAAAGTTGCCCCATAGACATACTATGGTGAAGCCGTGCCCATGAACCAGGAAGTACTGTGTTTTTCCTACTATGGGAAATTACATAGGGATTTTGTATTGAACATAACTCTGAATCACAATGTCATAGAGACAAGGGGGTGGGCTCATTTTACTCAGGCAACCAATCAGTCTCTCAGGATCATTGTAAAGCTATCAAGCCACGCCCTAGCAACCATATAGAGAACCATAGCAACAAGTTCCATAGACTTCCATTGAAAAAGATCAAAGGAATATCTTTGGATAGGAGTGTCATAGAAACATGAGGGTGGGCTCATTTGACTCGAGGCAGCAAACCGCCAATCACAAATCACCTTAAAGACATCATAGCCACGCCTTAGCAACCATATAGAGCACCCTAGCAACCCAAAGCATAGGCAGATATCTTCAAATCTGAATATCATAGAGGCATGGGGGTTGGTTTATATCATTCATACTGGCAAGCAGCCTTTGGTGTATCATCATTGGTAGCTGCCAAGCCACTCCTTAGCAACCAAACAGAGTACCCTAGCAACCATTTTGCAAGATCTATATCTCTGCGTCAGAACATCGTACAGACATGGGGGTTGGTTTATATTGTCAAGCAGCCTTTGGAGTATCATCATTGGCAGCTGCCAAGCCACTCCCTAGCAACCAAACAGAGTACCCTAGCAACCGTTTTGAAACACCTATATTTCTGCATCAGAACATTATAGAGACATGGCGGTTGGCTCTTTTGACTCATGCTAGCAAACTGGACTTCCACCATGCTACACATGCTAGCAGTGAATAGCTACATGCTAATAGTGAGTAGCTTAAGGTTTAAACATGACACAAACTAGTAAAAATGTGTTAGAATAATGCTAGTGGCATGCTAATTGTGTTAGCATGATGCTAGTAGCATGATAATCATGTTAGCATCATGTTAGCAAACATGCTAATCATGTTAGCATCTTGTTAAATACATGCTAACAACATGGTAATCATGCTAGCATCATGCTAGCATTATGCTAATGATGTTAGCATGTTGCTTAGCATTATGCTAACATGATTAGCATCTTGTTAAAATCATGCTTAGCAACATGGTAATCATCTTTAGCATCATCTTGCTAGCATTATCTTAATCATGTTAGCATGTTTGCTAGCATTATGCTAACATGATTAGCATCTTGTTTAAAACATCTTAACAGCATGCTAAGGGTGTTAGCATCATGCTAGCAACATGCTAATCATGTTAGCATGTTGTTAACATAATGCTAACATGATTAGCATCTTGTTAAAATAATGCTAGCAACATGGTAATCATCTTTAGCATCATCTTAGTATTATGCTAATCATATTAGCATTTTGCTTAGCATTATGCTAACATGACTAGCATTTTGTTTAAAACATGCTAGCAGCATGCTTAGGGTGTTAGCATCATGCTTAGCAACATGCAAATCATGTTAGCATTTTGCTAAAAACATCCTAGCAGGACGGTAATTATGTTAGCATCATGCTAATCAAGAGTGCCGAGTTTTGCCACTGCAAGCACCATTCACATTTTCTTCAGGAAATGTACATTCTAGTATTGTAATTACTATTCACCTGAACAAAACTTTGGCGCGTAACTCGTCCTGCACCGTTTGTCATAGACCCACAAATGAGGTGTCAAATCGACCGGCTTATTGAGGAGAGGTGTGCTATGACTTTTCTAAGCGATTGGGTGTACGATGTTCGCACAGCGTACGAAAAAATCGGCTGAAAAAACTCCCATAGACTTAACATTGGGTCAAAATCTGTGATATCATATCTTTGGATCAGAAGGTCATAGAGACTTGGGGCTGGGCTCTTTTGATTCGGCCAGCCAATAAGTAGTGACACAGCAACTTCATAGCCACGCCCTAGCAACTAATTACAGCACCCTAGCAACCGGGGCCGAATTTTGCCACTGCAAGCACCATTCACATTTTCTTCAGGAAATGTACATTCTAGTATTGTAATTACTATTCACCTGAACAAAACTTTGGCGCGTAACTCGTCCCGCACCGTTTGTCGTAGACCCACAAATGAGGTGTCAAATCGACCGGCTTATTGAGGAGAGGTGTGCTATGACTTTTCTAAGCGATCGGGTGTACGATGTTCGCACAGCGTACGAAAAAAATGGCTGAAAAAACTCCCATAGACTTAACATTGGGTCAAAATCTGTGAGATCATATCTTTGGATCAGAAGGTCATAGAGACTTGGGGCTGGGCTCTTTTGATTCGTCCAGCCAATAAGTAGTGGCACAGCAACTTCATAGCCACGCCCTAGCAACCAATTACAGCACCCTAGCAACCGAGTCCGGTGTTTTGCCACTGCAAGCACCATTCACATTTTCTTCAGGAAATGTACATTCTAGTTATTCTTCTTCTTCTTCTTCTGGACACAATTTCTGCGCGCTACTCCTCCCGCAGTTTTTGTCATAGACCCATGAATGAGGTGTCAAATCGACCGGCTCATTGAGGACAGGTGTGCTATGACTTTTATAAGCGATCGGGTGTACGATGTTCGTCCGGCGGGCGAAAAAGTAGCGAAAAAAATCCCATAGACTTTGCATTGGGACAAACTTTGATGAGTAATAGCTCCTAACGAGAGTTTCATAGAAACATGTGGGTTACCACGTTTGAAGAGCCTGATAGGCTCTCTCAGACCATACCTCAAAATGGGGTGTAAGTTGTACCCCTGGGGCGCAAGAGCTGCCCAAAGTTGCCCCATAGACATACTATGGTGAAGCCGTGCCCATGAACCAGGAAGTACTGTGTTTTTCCTACTATGGGAAATTACATAGGGATTTTGTATTGAACATAACTCTGAATCACAATGTCATAGAGACAAGGGGGTGGGCTCATTTTACTCAGGCAACCAATCAGTCTCTCAGGATCATTGTAAAGCTATCAAGCCACGCCCTAGCAACCATATAGAGAACCATAGCAACAAGTTCCATAGACTTCCATTGAAAAAGATCAAAGGAATATCTTTGGATAGGAGTGTCATAGAAACATGAGGGTGGGCTCATTTGACTCGAGGCAGCAAACCGCCAATCACAAATCACCTTAAAGACATCATAGCCACGCCTTAGCAACCATATAGAGCACCCTAGCAACCCAAAGCATAGGCAGATATCTTCAAATCTGAATATCATAGAGGCATGGGGGTTGGTTTATATCATTCATACTGGCAAGCAGCCTTTGGTGTATCATCATTGGTAGCTGCCAAGCCACTCCTTAGCAACCAAACAGAGTACCCTAGCAACCATTTTGCAAGATCTATATCTCTGCGTCAGAACATCGTACAGACATGGGGGTTGGTTTATATTGTCAAGCAGCCTTTGGAGTATCATCATTGGCAGCTGCCAAGCCACTCCCTAGCAACCAAACAGAGTACCCTAGCAACCGTTTTGAAACACCTATATTTCTGCATCAGAACATTATAGAGACATGGCGGTTGGCTCTTTTGACTCATGCTAGCAAACTGGACTTCCACCATGCTACACATGCTAGCAGTGAATAGCTACATGCTAATAGTGAGTAGCTTAAGGTTTAAACATGACACAAACTAGTAAAAATGTGTTAGAATAATGCTAGTGGCATGCTAATTGTGTTAGCATGATGCTAGTAGCATGATAATCATGTTAGCATCATGTTAGCAAACATGCTAATCATGTTAGCATCTTGTTAAATACATGCTAACAACATGGTAATCATGCTAGCATCATGCTAGCATTATGCTAATGATGTTAGCATGTTGCTTAGCATTATGCTAACATGATTAGCATCTTGTTAAAATCATCTTAGCAACATGGTAATCATCTTTAGCATCATGCTAGCATTATCTTAATCATGTTAGCATGTTTCTTAAGATTATCTTAACATGATTAGCATCTTGTTTAAAACATGCTAACAGCATGCTAAGGGTGTTAGCATCATGCTTGCAACATGCTAATCATGTTAGCATGTTGTTAACATAATGCTAACATGATTAGCATCTTGTTAAAATAATGCTTAGCAACATGGTAATCATGCTAAGCATCATGCTAGTATTATGCTAATCATATTAGCATTTTCTTAGCATTATGCTAACATGACTAGCATTTTGTTTAAAACATCTTAGCAGCATGCTTAGGGTGTTAGCATCATGCTAGCAACATGCAAATCATGTTAGCATTTTGCTAAAAACATCCTAGCAGGACGGTAATTATGTTAGCATCATGCTAATCAAGAGTGCCGAGTTTTGCCACTGCAAGCACCATTCACATTTTCTTCAGGAAATGTACATTCTAGTATTGTAATTACTATTCACCTGAACAAAACTTTGGCGCGTAACTCGTCCTGCACCGTTTGTCATAGACCCACAAATGAGGTGTCAAATCGACCGGCTTATTGAGGAGAGGTGTGCTATGACTTTTCTAAGCGATTGGGTGTACGATGTTCGCACAGCGTACGAAAAAATCGGCTGAAAAAACTCCCATAGACTTAACATTGGGTCAAAATCTGTGATATCATATCTTTGGATCAGAAGGTCATAGAGACTTGGGGCTGGGCTCTTTTGATTCGGCCAGCCAATAAGTAGTGACACAGCAACTTCATAGCCACGCCCTAGCAACTAATTACAGCACCCTAGCAACCGGGGCCGAATTTTGCCACTGCAAGCACCATTCACATTTTCTTCAGGAAATGTACATTCTAGTATTGTAATTACTATTCACCTGAACAAAACTTTGGCGCGTAACTCGTCCCGCACCGTTTGTCGTAGACCCACAAATGAGGTGTCAAATCGACCGGCTTATTGAGGAGAGGTGTGCTATGACTTTTCTAAGCGATCGGGTGTACGATGTTCGCACAGCGTACGAAAAAAATGGCTGAAAAAACTCCCATAGACTTAACATTGGGTCAAAATCTGTGAGATCATATCTTTGGATCAGAAGGTCATAGAGACTTGGGGCTGGGCTCTTTTGATTCGTCCAGCCAATAAGTAGTGGCACAGCAACTTCATAGCCACGCCCTAGCAACCAATTACAGCACCCTAGCAACCGAGTCCGGTGTTTTGCCACTGCAAGCACCATTCACATTTTCTTCAGGAAATGTACATTCTAGTATTGTAATTACTATTCACCTGAACAAAACTTTGGCGCGTAACTCGTCCCGCAGTTTTTGTCGTAGACCCACGAATGAGGTGTCAAATCGACCGGCTTATTGAGGAGAGGTGTGCTATGACTTTTCTAAGCGATCGGGTGTACGATGTTCGCACAGCGTACGAAAAAACGGCTGAAAAAACTCCCATAGACTTAACATGGGGGCCAAATCTGTGAGATCATATCTTTGGTTTAGATGGTCATAGACACTTGGGGCTGGGCTCTTTTGGCTCGGCCTATCAAGCCGCCAATAAGTAATGACTTTATGGCCACGCCCTAGCAACCAATTACAGCACCCTAGCAACCGGTGCCGAATTTTGCCACTGCAAGCACCATTCACATTTTCTTCAGGAAATGTACATTCTAGTTAATGGTGCTTGCCAAAGGCAAAGCTCCATTCTTATTCTTCTGCATACTTATTATTCTTCTTCTTCTTCTTCTGGACACAATTTCTGCGCGCTACTCCTCCCGCAGTTTTTGTCATAGACCCATGAATGAGGTGTCAAATCGACCGGCTCATTGAGGACAGGTGTGCTATGACTTTTATAAGCGATCGGGTGTACGATGTTCGTCCGGCGGGCGAAAAAGTAGCGAAAAAATCCCATAGACTTTGCATTGGGACAAACTTTGATGAGTAATAGCTCCTAACGAGAGTTTCATAGAAACATGTGGGTTACCACGTTTGAAGAGCCTGATAGGCTCTCTCAGACCATACCTCAAAATGGGGTGTAAGTTGTACCCCTGGGGCGCAAGAGCTGCCCAAAGTTGCCCCATAGACATACTATGGTGAAGCCGTGCCCATGAACCAGGAAGTACTGTGTTTTTCCTACTATGGGAAATTACATAGGGATTTTGAATTGAACATAACTCTGAATCACAATGTCATAGAGACAAGGGGGTGGGCTCATTTTACTCAGGCAACCAATCAGTCTCTCAGGATCATTGTAAAGCTATCAAGCCACGCCCTAGCAACCATATAGAGAACCATAGCAACAAGTTCCATAGACTTCCATTGAAAAAGATCAAAGGAATATCTTTGGATAGGAGTGTCATAGAAACATGAGGGTGGGCTCATTTGACTCGAGGCAGCAAACCGCCAATCACAAATCACCTTAAAGACATCATAGCCACGCCTTAGCAACCATATAGAGCACCCTAGCAACCCAAAGCATAGGCAGATATCTTCAAATCTGAATATCATAGAGGCATGGGGGTTGGTTTATATCATTCATACTGGCAAGCAGCCTTTGGTGTATCATCATTGGTAGCTGCCAAGCCACTCCTTAGCAACCAAACAGAGTACCCTAGCAACCATTTTGCAAGATCTATATCTCTGCGTCAGAACATCGTACAGACATGGGGGTTGGTTTATATTGTCAAGCAGCCTTTGGAGTATCATCATTGGCAGCTGCCAAGCCACTCCCTAGCAACCAAACAGAGTACCCTAGCAACCGTTTTGAAACACCTATATTTCTGCATCAGAACATTATAGAGACATGGCGGTTGGCTCTTTTGACTCATGCTAGCAAACTGGACTTCCACCATGCTACACATGCTAGCAGTGAATAGCTACATGCTAATAGTGAGTAGCTTAAGGTTTAAACATGACACAAACTAGTAAAAATGTGTTAGAATAATGCTAGTGGCATGCTAATTGTGTTAGCATGATCTTAGTAGCATGATAATCATGGTAGCATCATGTGAGCACACATGCTAATCAAGTTAGCATCTTGTTACATACATCCGAACAACATGGTAATCATGCTAGCCTCATGCTAGCATTATGCTAATGATGTTAGCATGTTGCTTGGCATTATCTTAACATGATTAGCATCTTGTTAAAATCATCTTAGCAACATGGTAATCATCTTTAGCATCATGCTTAGCATTATCTTAATCATGTTAGCATGTTTGCTAGCATTATGCTAACATGATTAGCATCTTGTTTAAAACATGCTAACAGCATGCTAAGGGTGTTAGCATCATGCTTAGCAACATGCTAATCATGTTAGCATGTTGTTAACATAATGCTAACATGATTAGCATCTTGTTAAAATAATGCTAGCAACATGGTAATCATGCTTTAAGCATCATGCTAGTATTATGCTAATCATATTAGCATTTTGCTTGCATTATGCTAACATGACTAGCATTTTGTTTAAAACATGCTAGTAGCATGCTTAGGGTGTTAGCATCATGCTAGCAACATGCAAATCATGTTAGCATTTTGCTAAAAACATCCTAGCAGGACGGTAATTATGTTAGCATCATGCTAATCAAGAGTGCCGAGTTTTGCCACTGCAAGCACCATTCACATTTTCTTCAGGAAATGTACATTCTAGTATTGTAATTACTATTCACCTGAACAAAACTTTGGCGCGTAACTCGTCCCGCAGTTTTTGTCGTAGACCCACGAATGAGGTGTCAAATCGACCGGCTTATTGAGGAGAGGTGTGCTATGACTTTTCTAAGCGATCGGGTGTACGATGTTCGCACAGCGTACGAAAAAACGGCTGAAAAAACTCCCATAGACTTAACATGGGGGCCAAATCTGTGAGATCATATCTTTGGTTTAGATGGTCATAGACACTTGGGGCTGGGCTCTTTTGGCTCGGCCTATCAAGCCGCCAATAAGTAATGACTTTATGGCCACGCCCTAGCAACCAATTACAGCACCCTAGCAACCGGTGCCGAATTTTGCCACTGCAAGCACCATTCACATTTTCTTCAGGAAATGTACATTCTAGTTAATGGTGCTTGCCAAAGGCAAAGCTCCATTCTTATTCTCCTGCATACTTATTATTCTTCTTCTTCTTCTTCTTCTGGCCAAAATATCGGCATGTAACTAGTCCCGCAGTTTTTGTCCTAGACCCACGAATGAGGTGTCAAATCGACCGGCTCATTGAGGACAGGTGTGCTATGACTTTTATAAGCGATCGGGTGTACGATGTTCGTCCGGCGGGCGAAAAAGTAGCGAAAAAATCCCATAGACTTAACATTGGAACGAACTTTGACAAGTCATAACTCTGGATAACAATGTCATAGAGACAAAGGGGTGGTCTCATTTTACTCAGGCAACCAATCAGTCTCTCAGGAAAACTTTGAAGATATCAAGCCACGCCCTAGCAACCATATAGAGCACCTTAGTAACAAGCTTCATAGACTTCCATTGAAAAAGATCAAATGAATATCTTTGGATAGAAGTGTCGTACAAACAAGAGGGTGGGCTCATTTGACTCGAGGCAGCAAACCGCCAATCACAAATCACCTTAAAGACATCATAGCCACGCCTTAGCAACCATTTAGAGCACCCTAGCAACCCAAAGCATAGGCAGATATCTTCAAATCTGAATATCATAGAGGCATGGGGGTTGGTTTATATCATTCATACTGGCAAGCAGCCTTTGGAGTATCATCATTGGTAGCTGCCAAGCCACTCCCTAGCAACCAAACAGAGTACCCTAGCAACCATTATTCAACATCTATATTTCTGCATCAGAACATCGTAAAGACATGGGTGTTGGTTTATATTGTCAAGCAGCCTTTGGAGTATCATCATTGGTAGCTACCAAGCCACTCCCTAGCAACCAAACAGAGTACCCTAGCAACCGTTTAGCAAGATCTATATCTCTGCATCAGAACATCGTAGAGACATGGGTGTTGGTTTATATTGTCAAGCAGCCTTTGGAGTATCATCATTGGTAGCTGCCAAGCCACTCCTTAGCAACCAAACAGAGTACCCTAGCAACCGTTTAGCAATATCTATATCTCTGCATCAGAGCATCATAGAGACATGGCGGTTGGCTCTTTTGACTCATGCTAGCAAACTGGACTTCCAACATGCTACACATGCTAGCGGTGAATAGCTACATGCTAATAGTGATTAGCTAAGTGCTAAAGTGGGCTGAGAACATAAGAACTCTATAGAAACTCCATTGTAACTATCTGTGCCAACTACCAACCACCTAGAAACACCTTAGCAACCACTCCAAGTACCTTAGCAACTGCCTAGCAACACCCTAGCAACCACTCAGGTTACCAAAGCAACCGCATAGCAACCGGGTACAGAATTTTGCTACTGCAAGCACCATTCACATTTTCTTCAGGAAATGTACATTCTAGTTAATGGTGCTTGCCAAAGGCAAAGCTCCATTCTTATTCTTCTGCATACTTATTAATGGTGCTTGCCAAAGGCAAAGCTCCATTCTTATTCTTCTGCATACTTATTATTCTTCTTCTTCTTCTTCTGGACACAATTTCTGCGCGCTACTCCTCCCGCAGTTTTTGTCATAGACCCATGAATGAGGTGTCAAATCGACCGGCTCATTGAGGACAGGTGTGCTATGACTTTTATAAGCGATCGGGTGTACGATGTTCGTCCGGCGGGCGAAAAAGTAGCGAAAAAAATCCCATAGACTTTGCATTGGGACAAACTTTGATGAGTAATAGCTCCTAACGAGAATTTCATAGAAACATGTGGGTTACCACGTTTGAAGAGCCTGATAGGCTCTCTCAGACCATACCTCAAAATGGGGTGTAAGTTGTACCCCTGGGGCGCAAGAGCTGCCCAAAGTTGCCCCATAGACATACTATGGTGAAGCCGTGCCCATGAACCAGGAAGTACTGTGTTTTTCCTACTATGGGAAATTACATAGGGATTTTGTATTGAACATAACTCTGGATCACAATGTCATAGAGACAAGGGGGTGGGCCCATTTTACTCAGGCAACCAATCAGTCTCTCAGGATCATTGTGAAGCTATCAAGCCACGCCCTAGCAACCATATAGAGCACCATAGCAACAAGTTCCATTGACTTCCATTGAAAAAGATCAAATGAATATCTTTGGATAGAAGTGTCGTACAAACAAGAGGGTGGGCTCATTTGACTGGAGGCAGCAAACCGCCAATCACAAATCACCTTAAAGACATCATAGCCACGCCTTAGCAACCATTTAAAGCACCCTAGCAACCCAAAGCATAGGCAGATATCTTCAAATCTGAATATCATAGAGGCATGGGGATTGGTTTATATCATTTATACTGGCAAGCAGCCTTTGGTTTATCATTACTAGCAGCTGCCAAGCCACTCCCTAGCAACCAAACAGAGTACCCTAGCAACCGTTTTGCAAGATCTATATCTCTGCATCAGAACATCATAAAGACATGGGGGTTGGTTTATATTGTCAAGCAGCCTTTGGAGTATCATCATTGGTAGCTGCCAAGCCACTCCTTAGCAACCAAACAGAGTACCCTAGCAACCGTTTAGCAAGATCTATATCTCTGCATCAGAGCATCATAGAGACATGGCGGTTGGCTCTTTTGACTCATGCTAGCAAACTGAACTTCCAACATGCTACACATGCTAGCAGTGAATAGCTACATGCTAATAGTGATTAGCTTAGGGTTTAAACATGACACAAACTAGTAAAAATGTGTTACATCATGCTGGTAACATGCTAATTGTGTTAGCATCATGCTAGTAGCATGCTAATCATGTTAGCATCATGCTTGCAAACATGCTAATTATGTTAGCATCTTGTTAAAAACATGCTAGCAACATGGTAATCATGCTAGCATCATGCTAGCATTATGCTAATCATGTTAGCATGTTCTTAGCATTATGCTAACATGATTAGCATCTTTCTAAAAACATCTTAGCAGCATGCTAAGGGTGTTAGCATTATGCTAGCAACAAATGCTAACCATGTTAGCATGTTGCTCGCATAATGCTAACATGATTAGCATCTTTCTAAAAACATGCTAGCAGCATGCTAAGGGTGTTAGCATAATGCTAGCAACATGCTAATCATGTTAGCATCTTGATAAAAACATCCTAGCAGGACGGTAATTATGTTAGCATCATGCTAATCAAGAGTGCCGAGTTTTGCCACTGCAAGCACCATTCACATTTTCTTCAGGAAATGTACATTCTAGTATTGTAATTACTATTCACCTGAACAAAACTTTGGCGCGTAACTCGTCCCGCACCGTTTGTAGTAGACCCACGAATGAGGTGTCAAATCGACCGGCTTATTGAGGAGAGGTGTGCTATGACTTTTCTAAGCGATCGGGTGTACGATGTTCGCACAGCGTACAAAAAAAACGGCTGAAAAAACTCCCATAGACTTAACATGGGGTCCAAATCTGTGAGATCATATCTTTGGATCAGAAGTTCGTAGAGACTTGGGGCTGGGCTCTTTTGATTCGGCCAGCCAATAAGTAGTGACACAGCAACTTCATAGCCACGCCCTAGCAACCAATTACAGCACC
Organism: Chanodichthys erythropterus; assembly: GCF_024489055.1. NCBI lineage: Eukaryota > Metazoa > Chordata > Actinopteri > Cypriniformes > Xenocyprididae > Chanodichthys > Chanodichthys erythropterus. Next base: position 43,209,035 of record NC_090236.1, read on the forward strand.
CTAGCAACCGAGTCCGGTGGTTTGCCACTGCAAGCACCATTCACATTTTCTTCAGGAAATGTACATTCTAGTTATTCTTCTTCTTCTTCTTCTGGACACAATTTCTGCGCGCTACTCCTCCCGCAGTTTTTGTCATAGACCCATGAATGAGGTGTCAAATCGACCGGCTCATTGAGGACAGGTGTGCTATGACTTTTATAAGCGATCGGGTGTACGATGTTCGTCCGGCGGGCGAAAAAGTAGCGAAAAAAATCCCATAGACTTTGCATTGGGACAAACTTTGATGAGTAATAGCTCCTAACGAGAGTTTCATAGAAACATGTGGGTTACCACGTTTGAAGAGCCTGATAGGCTCTCTCAGACCATACCTCAAAATGGGGTGTAAGTTGTACCCCTGGGGCGCAAGAGCTGCCCAAAGTTGCCCCATAGACATACTATGGTGAAGCCGTGCCCATGAACCAGGAAGTACTGTGTTTTTCCTACTATGGGAAATTACATAGGGATTTTGTATTGAACATAACTCTGAATCACAATGTCATAGAGACAAGGGGGTGGGCTCATTTTACTCAGGCAACCAATCAGTCTCTCAGGATCATTGTAAAGCTATCAAGCCACGCCCTAGCAACCATATAGAGAACCATAGCAACAAGTTCCATAGACTTCCATTGAAAAAGATCAAAGGAATATCTTTGGATAGGAGTGTCATAGAAACATGAGGGTGGGCTCATTTGACTCGAGGCAGCAAACCGCCAATCACAAATCACCTTAAAGACATCATAGCCACGCCTTAGCAACCATATAGAGCACCCTAGCAACCCAAAGCATAGGCAGATATCTTCAAATCTGAATATCATAGAGGCATGGGGGTTGGTTTATATCATTCATACTGGCAAGCAGCCTTTGGTGTATCATCATTGGTAGCTGCCAAGCCACTCCTTAGCAACCAAACAGAGTACCCTAGCAACCATTTTGCAAGATCTATATCTCTGCGTCAGAACATCGTACAGACATGGGGGTTGGTTTATATTGTCAAGCAGCCTTTGGAGTATCATCATTGGCAGCTGCCAAGCCACTCCCTAGCAACCAAACAGAGTACCCTAGCAACCGTTTTGAAACACCTATATTTCTGCATCAGAACATTAGAGACATGGCGGTTGGCTCTTTTGACTCATGCTAGCAAACTGGACTTCCACCATGCTACACATGCTAGCAGTGAATAGCTACATGCTAATAGTGAGTAGCTTAAGGTTTAAACATGACACAAACTAGTAAAAATGTGTTAGAATAATGCTAGTGGCATGCTAATTGTGTTAGCATGATGCTAGTAGCATGATAATCATGTTAGCATCATGTTAGCAAACATGCTAATCATGTTAGCATCTTGTTAAATACATGCTAACAACATGGTAATCATGCTAGCATCATGCTAGCATTATGCTAATGATGTTAGCATGTTGCTAGCATTATGCTAACATGATTAGCATCTTGTTAAAATCATCTTAGCAACATGGTAATCATGCTTTAGCATCATCTTAGCATTATCTTAATCATGTTAGCATGTTTCTTAGCATTATGCTAACATGATTAGCATCTTGTTTAAAACACGCTAACAGCATGCAAAGGGTGTTAGCATCATGCTTGCAACATGCTAATCATGTTAGCATGTTGTTAACATAATGCTAACATGATTAGCATCTTGTTAAAATAATGCTAGCAACATGGTAATCATGCTAGCATCATGCTAGTATTATGCTAATCATATTAGCATTTTGCTAGCATTATGCTAACATGACTAGCATTTTGTTTAAAACATGCTTAGCAGCATGCTTAGGGTGTTAGCATCATGCTTTAGCAACATGCAAATCATGTTAGCATTTTGCTAAAAACATCCTAGCAGGACGGTAATTATGTTAGCATCATGCTAATCAAGAGTGCCGAGTTTTGCCACTGCAAGCACCATTCACATTTTCTTCAGGAAATGTACATTCTAGTATTGTAATTACTATTCACCTGAACAAAACTTTGGCGCGTAACTCGTCCTGCACCGTTTGTCATAGACCCACAAATGAGGTGTCAAATCGACCGGCTTATTGAGGAGAGGTGTGCTATGACTTTTCTAAGCGATTGGGTGTACGATGTTCGCACAGCGTACGAAAAAATCGGCTGAAAAAACTCCCATAGACTTAACATTGGGTCAAAATCTGTGATATCATATCTTTGGATCAGAAGGTCATAGAGACTTGGGGCTGGGCTCTTTTGATTCGGCCAGCCAATAAGTAGTGACACAGCAACTTCATAGCCACGCCCTAGCAACTAATTACAGCACCCTAGCAACCGGGGCCGAATTTTGCCACTGCAAGCACCATTCACATTTTCTTCAGGAAATGTACATTCTAGTTAATGGTGCTTGCCAAAGGCAAAGCTCCATTCTTATTCTTCTGCATACTTATTATTCTTCTTCTTCTTCTTCTGGACACAATTTCTGCGCGCTACTCCTCCCGCAGTTTTTGTCATAGACCCATGAATGAGGTGTCAAATCGACCGGCTCATTGAGGACAGGTGTGCTATGACTTTTATAAGCGATCGGGTGTACGATGTTCGTCCGGCGGGCGAAAAAGTAGCGAAAAAAATCCCATAGACTTTGCATTGGGACAAACTTTGATGAGTAATAGCTCCTAACGAGAGTTTCATAGAAACATGTGGGTTACCACGTTTGAAGAGCCTGATAGGCTCTCTCAGACCATACCTCAAAATGGGGTGTAAGTTGTACCCCTGGGGCGCAAGAGCTGCCCAAAGTTGCCCCATAGACATACTATGGTGAAGCCGTGCCCATGAACCAGGAAGTACTGTGTTTTTCCTACTATGGGAAATTACATAGGGATTTTGAATTGAACATAACTCTGAATCACAATGTCATAGAGACAAGGGGGTGGGCTCATTTTACTCAGGCAACCAATCAGTCTCTCAGGATCATTGTAAAGCTATCAAGCCACGCCCTAGCAACCATATAGAGAACCATAGCAACAAGTTCCATAGACTTCCATTGAAAAAGATCAAAGGAATATCTTTGGATAGGAGTGTCATAGAAACATGAGGGTGGGCTCATTTGACTCGAGGCAGCAAACCGCCAATCACAAATCACCTTAAAGACATCATAGCCACGCCTTAGCAACCATATAGAGCACCCTAGCAACCCAAAGCATAGGCAGATATCTTCAAATCTGAATATCATAGAGGCATGGGGGTTGGTTTATATCATTCATACTGGCAAGCAGCCTTTGGTGTATCATCATTGGTAGCTGCCAAGCCACTCCTTAGCAACCAAACAGAGTACCCTAGCAACCATTTTGCAAGATCTATATCTCTGCGTCAGAACATCGTACAGACATGGGGGTTGGTTTATATTGTCAAGCAGCCTTTGGAGTATCATCATTGGCAGCTGCCAAGCCACTCCCTAGCAACCAAACAGAGTACCCTAGCAACCGTTTTGAAACACCTATATTTCTGCATCAGAACATTATAGAGACATGGCGGTTGGCTCTTTTGACTCATGCTAGCAAACTGGACTTCCACCATGCTACACATGCTAGCAGTGAATAGCTACATGCTAATAGTGAGTAGCTTAAGGTTTAAACATGACACAAACTAGTAAAAATGTGTTAGAATAATGCTAGTGGCATGCTAATTGTGTTAGCATGATGCTAGTAGCATGATAATCATGTTAGCATCATGTTAGCAAACATGCTAATCATGTTAGCATCTTGTTAAATACATGCTAACAACATGGTAATCATGCTAGCATCATGCTAGCATTATGCTAATGATGTTAGCATGTTGCTAGCATTATGCTAACATGATTAGCATCTTGTTAAAATCATCTTTAGCAACATGGTAATCATCTTTAGCATCATCTTGCTAGCATTATCTTAATCATGTTAGCATGTTTCTTAGCATTATGCTAACATGATTAGCATCTTGTTTAAAACATGCTAACAGCATGCTAAGGGTGTTAGCATCATGCTAGCAACATGCTAATCATGTTAGCATGTTGTTAACATAATGCTAACATGATTAGCATCTTGTTAAAATAATGCTAGCAACATGGTAATCATGCTAGCATCATGCTAGTATTATGCTAATCATATTAGCATTTTGCTAGCATTATGCTAACATGACTAGCATTTTGTTTAAAACATGCTAGTAGCATGCTTAGGGTGTTAGCATCATGCTAGCAACATGCAAATCATGTTAGCATTTTGCTAAAAACATCCTAGCAGGACGGTAATTATGTTAGCATCATGCTAATCAAGAGTGCCGAGTTTTGCCACTGCAAGCACCATTCACATTTTCTTCAGGAAATGTACATTCTAGTATTGTAATTACTATTCACCTGAACAAAACTTTGGCGCGTAACTCGTCCCGCAGTTTTTGTCGTAGACCCACGAATGAGGTGTCAAATCGACCGGCTTATTGAGGAGAGGTGTGCTATGACTTTTCTAAGCGATCGGGTGTACGATGTTCGCACAGCGTACGAAAAAACGGCTGAAAAAACTCCCATAGACTTAACATGGGGGCCAAATCTGTGAGATCATATCTTTGGTTTAGATGGTCATAGACACTTGGGGCTGGGCTCTTTTGGCTCGGCCTATCAAGCCGCCAATAAGTAATGACTTTATGGCCACGCCCTAGCAACCAATTACAGCACCCTAGCAACCGGTGCCGAATTTTGCCACTGCAAGCACCATTCACATTTTCTTCAGGAAATGTACATTCTAGTATTGTAATTACTATTCACCTGAACAAAACTTTGGCGCGTAACTCGTCCCGCACCGTTTGTCGTAGACCCACAAATGAGGTGTCAAATCGACCGGCTTATTGAGGAGAGGTGTGCTATGACTTTTCTAAGCGATCGGGTGTACGATGTTCGCACAGCGTACGAAAAAAATGGCTGAAAAAACTCCCATAGACTTAACATTGGGTCAAAATCTGTGAGATCATATCTTTGGATCAGAAGGTCATAGAGACTTGGGGCTGGGCTCTTTTGATTCGTCCAGCCAATAAGTAGTGGCACAGCAACTTCATAGCCACGCCCTAGCAACCAATTACAGCACCCTAGCAACCGAGTCCGGTGTTTTGCCACTGCAAGCACCATTCACATTTTCTTCAGGAAATGTACATTCTAGTTAATGGTGCTTGCCAAAGGCAAAGCTCCATTCTTATTCTCCTGCATACTTATTATTATTATTATTATTATTATTATTATTATTATTCCACACAAAATTTTGGCGCGCTACTCCTCCCGCAGCTTTTGTCCTAGACCCATGAATGAGGTGTCAAATCGACCGGCTTATTGAGGAGAGGTGTGCTATGACTTTTATAAGCGATCGGGTGTACGATGTTCGTCCGACGGGCGAAAAATCGGGCGAAAAATCCCATAGACTTAACATTGGGACGAACTTTGACAAGTCATAACTCTGGATCACAATGTCATAGAGACAAGGGGGTGGGCTCATTTTACTCAGGCAACCAATCAGTCTATCAAGATAATTTTAAAGCTATCAAGCCAGGCCCTAGCAACCATAGAGAGTACCTTAGCAACAAGTTCCATAGACTTCCATTGAAAAAGATCAAAGGAATATCTTTGGATAGGAGTGTCATAGAAACATGAGGGTGGGCTCATTTGACTCGGGGCAGCAAGCGGCCAATCACGAATCACCTTCAAGATATCATAGCCACGCCCTAGCAACTATTTAGAGCACCCTAGCAACTCAAAGCATAGAGGGGATATCTTCAAATCTGAACATCATAGAGGAATGGGGGTTGGTTTATATCATTCATACTGGCAAGCAGCCTTTGGTTTATCATTACTGGCAGCTGCCAAGCCACTCCCTAGCAACCAAACAGAGTACCCTAGCAACCGTTTTGCAAGATCTATATCTCTGCATCAGAACATCGTAGAGACATGGGTGTTGGTTTATATTGTCAAGCAGCCTTTGGAGTATCATCATTGGTAGCTACCAAGCCACTCCCTAGCAACCAAACAGAGTACCCTAGCAACCGTTTTGAAACACCTATATTTCTGCATCAGAACATTATAGAGACATGGCGGTTGGCTCTTTTGACTCATGCTAGCAAACTGGACTTCCACCATGCTACACATGCTAGCAGTGAATAGCTACATGCTAATAGTGATTAGCTTAAGGTTTAAACATGACACAAACTAGTAAAAATGTGTTAGAATAATGCTAGTGGCATGTTAATTGTGTTAGCATGATCTTTAGTAGAATGCTAATCATGTTACCATCATGTTAGCAAACATGCTAATCATGTTAGCATCTTGTTAAATACATGCTAACAACATGGTAATCATGCTAGCATCATGCTAGCATTATGCTAATGATGTTAGCATTTCTTAACATTATGCTAACATGATTAGCATCTTGTTAAAATCATGCTAACAACATGGTAATCATGCTAGCATCATGCTTTAGCATTATCTTAATCGTGTTAGCATGTTTCTTAGCATTATGCTAACATGATTAGCATCTTGTTTAAAACATGCTTAGCAGCATGCTAAGGGTGTTAGCATCATGCAAGCAACATGCTAATCATGTTAGCATGTTGTTAACATAATGCTAACATGATTAGCATTTGGTTAAAATAATCTTTAGCAGCATGGTAATCATGCTTTAGCATCATCTTTAAGATTATCTTAATCATGTTAGCATGTTGCAAGCATTATGCTAACATGACTAGCATTTTGTTTAAAACATGCTTAGCAGCATGCTTAGGGTGTTAGCATCATGCTTTAGCAACATGCTAATCATGTTAGCATCTTGTTAAAAACATCTTTAGCAAAATGGTAATCATGCTTTAGCATCATGTTACCATTATGCTAATCATGTTAGCATGTTGCTTGCATTATGCTAACATGATTAGCATCTTGTTAAAATCATGGTAGCAACATGGTAATCATGCTTTAGCATCATGCTAGCATTATGCTAATCATGTTAGCATGTTTTGCTAGCATTATGCTAACATGATTAGAATCTTGCTAAAAACATGCTGGCATCATGCTATGGGTGTTAGCATCATGCTAGCAACATGCTAATCTGTTAGCATCTTGCTAAAAACATCCTAGCAGGACGGTAATTATGTTAGCATCATGCTAATCAAGAGTGCTGAGTTTTGCCACTGCAAGCACCATTCACATTTTCTTCAGGAAATGTACATTCTAGTTAATGGTGCTTGCCAAAGGCAAAGCTCCATTCTTATTCTTCTGCATACTTATTATTCTTCTTCTTCTTCTTCTGGACACAATTTCTGCGCGCTACTCCTCCCGCAGTTTTTGTCATAGACCCATGAATGAGGTGTCAAATCGACCGGCTCATTGAGGACAGGTGTGCTATGACTTTTATAAGCGATCGGGTGTACGATGTTCGTCCGGCGGGCGAAAAAGTAGCGAAAAAAATCCCATAGACTTTGCATTGGGACAAACTTTGATGAGTAATAGCTCCTAACGAGAGTTTCATAGAAACATGTGGGTTACCACGTTTGAAGAGCCTGATAGGCTCTCTCAGACCATACCTCAAAATGGGGTGTAAGTTGTACCCCTGGGGCGCAAGAGCTGCCCAAAGTTGCCCCATAGACATACTATGGTGAAGCCGTGCCCATGAACCAGGAAGTACTGTGTTTTTCCTACTATGGGAAATTACATAGGGATTTTGTATTGAACATAACTCTGAATCACAATGTCATAGAGACAAGGGGGTGGGCTCATTTTACTCAGGCAACCAATCAGTCTCTCAGGATCATTGTAAAGCTATCAAGCCACGCCCTAGCAACCATATAGAGAACCATAGCAACAAGTTCCATAGACTTCCATTGAAAAAGATCAAAGGAATATCTTTGGATAGGAGTGTCATAGAAACATGAGGGTGGGCTCATTTGACTCGAGGCAGCAAACCGCCAATCACAAATCACCTTAAAGACATCATAGCCACGCCTTAGCAACCATATAGAGCACCCTAGCAACCCAAAGCATAGGCAGATATCTTCAAATCTGAATATCATAGAGGCATGGGGGTTGGTTTATATCATTCATACTGGCAAGCAGCCTTTGGTGTATCATCATTGGTAGCTGCCAAGCCACTCCTTAGCAACCAAACAGAGTACCCTAGCAACCATTTTGCAAGATCTATATCTCTGCGTCAGAACATCGTACAGACATGGGGGTTGGTTTATATTGTCAAGCAGCCTTTGGAGTATCATCATTGGCAGCTGCCAAGCCACTCCCTAGCAACCAAACAGAGTACCCTAGCAACCGTTTTGAAACACCTATATTTCTGCATCAGAACATTATAGAGACATGGCGGTTGGCTCTTTTGACTCATGCTAGCAAACTGGACTTCCACCATGCTACACATGCTAGCAGTGAATAGCTACATGCTAATAGTGAGTAGCTTAAGGTTTAAACATGACACAAACTAGTAAAAATGTGTTAGAATAATGCTAGTGGCATGCTAATTGTGTTAGCATGAAGTTAGTAGCATGATAATCATGTTAGCATCATGTTAGCAAACATGCTAATCATGTTAGCATCTTGTTAAATACATGCTAACAACATGGTAATCATGCTAGCATCATGCTAGCATTATGCTAATGATGTTAGCATGTTGCTAGCATTATGCTAACATGATTAGCATCTTGTTAAAATCATCTTTAGCAACATGGTAATCATCTTTAGCATCATCTTTAAGCATTATCTTAATCATGTTAGCATGTTTGCTTTAGCATTATGCTAACATGATTAGCATCTTGTTTAAAACATCTTAACAGCATCTTAAGGGTGTTAGCATCATGCTTAGCAACATGCTAATCATGTTAGCATGTTGTTAACATAATGCTAACATGATTAGCATCTTGTTAAAATAATGCTTAGCAACATGGTAATCATCTTTAGCATCATGCTAGTATTATGCTAATCATATTAGCATTTCTTTAGCATTATCTTGCTAACATGACTAGCATTTTGTTTAAAACATGCTAGCAGCATGCTTAGGGTGTTAGCATCATGCTAGCAACATGCAAATCATGTTAGCATTTTGCTAAAAACATCCTAGCAGGACGGTAATTATGTTAGCATCATGCTAATCAAGAGTGCCGAGTTTTGCCACTGCAAGCACCATTCACATTTTCTTCAGGAAATGTACATTCTAGTATTGTAATTACTATTCACCTGAACAAAACTTTGGCGCGTAACTCGTCCTGCACCGTTTGTCGTAGACCCACAAATGAGGTGTCAAATCGACCGGCTTATTGAGGAGAGGTGTGCTATGACTTTTCTAAGCGATTGGGTGTACGATGTTCGCACAGCGTACGAAAAAATCGGCTGAAAAAACTCCCATAGACTTAACATTGGGTCAAAATCTGTGATATCATATCTTTGGATCAGAAGGTCATAGAGACTTGGGGCTGGGCTCTTTTGATTCGGCCAGCCAATAAGTAGTGACACAGCAACTTCATAGCCACGCCCTAGCAACTAATTACAGCACCCTAGCAACCGGGGCCGAATTTTGCCACTGCAAGCACCATTCACATTTTCTTCAGGAAATGTACATTCTAGTATTGTAATTACTATTCACCTGAACAAAACTTTGGCGCGTAACTCGTCCCGCACCGTTTGTCGTAGACCCACAAATGAGGTGTCAAATCGACCGGCTTATTGAGGAGAGGTGTGCTATGACTTTTCTAAGCGATCGGGTGTACGATGTTCGCACAGCGTACGAAAAAAATGGCTGAAAAAACTCCCATAGACTTAACATTGGGTCAAAATCTGTGAGATCATATCTTTGGATCAGAAGGTCATAGAGACTTGGGGCTGGGCTCTTTTGATTCGTCCAGCCAATAAGTAGTGGCACAGCAACTTCATAGCCACGCCCTAGCAACCAATTACAGCACCCTAGCAACCGAGTCCGGTGTTTTGCCACTGCAAGCACCATTCACATTTTCTTCAGGAAATGTACATTCTAGTATTGTAATTACTATTCACCTGAACAAAACTTTGGCGCGTAACTCGTCCCGCACCGTTTGTCGTAGACCCACAAATGAGGTGTCAAATCGACCGGTTTATTGAGGAGAGGTGTGCTATGACTTTTCTAAGCGATCGGGTGTACGATGTTCGCACAGCGTGCGAAAAATTCGGCTGAAAAAACTCCCATAGACTTAACATTGGGTCAAAATCTGTGAGATCATATCTTTGGATCAGAAGGTCATAGAGACTTGGGGCTGGGCTCTTTTGATTCGCCAGCCAAAAAGTAGTGACACAGCAACTTCATAGCCACGCCCTAGCAACCAATTACAGCACCCTAGCAACCAAGGGGCCGAATTTTGCCACTGCAAGCACCATTCACATTTTCTTCAGGAAATGTACATTCTAGTATTGTAATTACTATTCACCTGAACAAAACTTTGGCGCGTAACTCGTCTCGCAGTTTTTGACGTAGATCCACGAATGAGGTGTCAAATCGACCGGCTTATTGAGGAGAGGTGTGCTATGACTTTTCTAAGCAATCAGGTGTACGATGTTCGCACAGCGTACGAAAAAACGGCTGAAAAAACTCCCATAGACTTAACATGGGGGCCAAATCTGTGAGATCATATCTTTGGTTTAGAAGGTCATAGAGACTTGGGGCTGGGCTCTTTTGACTCGGCCTATC